>NC_022032.1:23754448-23786177 GCF_000317375.1 Microtus ochrogaster | reverse complement strand
CTAAAATATATTTTTTAAAAGGGCACTTATTCTCAGAAACTAGTTTCTCCTAAACTCTTAATGGAGAGTCTTTGCTTTGTCATATCATATGATATTTAAACTTTAAATTAGAATCTAAAGATTCAAAGTTATTTATAAAACATAAAATTAAACCATTCAAAATAATTATCGCTTGCTATTGTTCAACCACTCTTATTAGATTAGTTTGAAACACTTGGCCAGAATATATTCCAAATGGCAACAAATCATGCTCAATACTTTTATTTTAAGATAAATATATTAAGTAGAAATAATTTTAAAAGTCTTTCTTAAGCATAGCTTAATTTAACACACAAAGAACCTAAAGATTCCTGCGTTCAAATTTTATTCTTGTTAGCATAACTATTAAGGATGAAAGTGTTATACTGAAATCAGCAATAGATTTTATACTAAATTTTATTACCTCCACTGTGACAAATTACAGTGTGAAAATGAAGACATTTTGTGATTTAACAGGTTAACAAATGAGAAATAAATAACAGAAATGAAACACCAAATATCAAATGTAATACATTTTCTTAATTGAGATTCCCATCACTCAGATTACTGTAGCTTCTGTCAAATTGACATAAAACTATCCAATACAACCACGGTATTAACTCTATATTTCAGTACAGTAAAGAAAAAATGCTATTTTCTTCACACCCAACATTTTTAAATAATCTGCAAATCTTAGTTCTTATCCCAAACCAGGAAGAAAACGGAAAATTTGTCTGTTAAACCATTCAAACACAGCAGAACCCCCAACATATAGCAGAAATGCAAAAATGGAGAAGGAAAAAATCAATATGTCTAATTCTATGGAAAGAACCATAAGTAATAGTCATGATGAGTGTGGAAAAACTAGTCTTAGCAAGGAAATAGAATACCAATAAGGTATCTAATATTAAATTGTCATTCCTGAAAACATAAACATACATGCATTACAAAACAAACTGAACAGGCTATAGTTAGGATATATATGTATATGAATACATGTAACAATAATTAATTTAAAAGAGGACCATGAATTAGAAAGAGCGCCAGGAGAAATATATGGGAGGGTATGGAGAGATGAAGGAGAACAAAGATATGATGTAATTATATTATAAACACATAAAAAAACAAAAAAGTAATAAAATATAAATTTGGTGTTGTAGTTGTTGTTTTGATACAAGCTTTCTCTGTGTAACAGTCCTTGCTGACCTGGAACTTGCTTTGTAGACCAGGCTGACCTCAAACTCATAAAGATACACCTATTGCTGTATGCGTGGACTGGGAGTAAGCTAGTATTGGGATTAAAGACATACACCACCATGTTTGATTAAAATATGTATATTTAAAGAGAATATTTGGAAACAGTGGTGTAGACAGTTGATACAGAGGTAAAGAATGCATGGGCTATGTTTTACTGGATATGAAACAAAACTAATTCCCTCATTTAACACCAATCACAGGATCTACACATATGTACCAAACACAGACTCAAATACATATCAATAAAATTTTTTTAAAAAAGAATAGATCACAAAAAACAAATTTGAAACAAAGAAAATTAAAGACAATAAACAGATGAACTTATGAGTCACCATGATATATGTAGGACAGTGCTGATAACTGGCATAAAGGATAGCATTATATTGGTCAAACAGTTAACAAATGTCCCCAGACAACATAAATTATTATGTGACCAAATGGAATATTTTGAATTGGCTTAGAGTATATAGAAGTATCTTACATAAGTTTGCTCCAACAAAAACACAAGTATGGATACAATAGTAGTTCTATTTCAATTATTTAGAAATACTTTAGAAAGAAATTATAGGTAAAAATTTAAAGAAAGGACATATATTTAATAAAAACAAAAACACCCATACATTTGTAATGGTTTTCTGTTGTATTTAATACTCTTAGAAAAGGCACAAAAAAAGAAAAATTAAGAATGCCACCACAGGAAAGAATTGGTTTTTTTTGTTTGTTTGTTTGTTTGTTTTGGTTTTTCGAGACAGAGTTTCTCTCTAGCTGTTGTAATATGAGCGTAGACCAGGCTGGCCTCGAACTCACAAAGATCTGCCTGTCTCTGTCTCCCGAGTGCTGGGATTAAAGGCATGCGCCCGGCCGGAAAGAAAAATTTGATCAGAAGTCAGAAGCAAGAATAATGGGCCAAATTCATGTTCTAGATATGCAGGAAATGAAAGTATGTTTAGAAATTGCAAAAAGAAATAACAGCAGAAATTAAAAGCATGTTAGAAAATGCCTGAAGTCCAGCTTTCCTTTATCGGGGAGTTGTTGTGCACAAACACCAGTGAGAAATTTGGAAAATAAGAGAACATGTAGAGTATTTGAGAACTAATCATTTAGTGGTATAACTGACACATAAGGAAGCATGTGGAGAAAGGAGATGTGCAGACCGGAGACAGTATAGTCTAAAAAGACCCAGAGCACTTCATTAAGGAGCTGCTTGGAAAATGTCTTCCTAAATGTTTCCATATGCATCTTGAGATTATAGTATAATTATACCTTTTCTTTCCTATCTTCAAACTCTTCCATATAACCCCACTTTCTCTCTTTTAAATTCATGGGTTCCTTTTTCATTAGTTGTTATTTATATAGACATCTTTGAATGTGTTAATGTGGTTTTAGAGCAACCACAAAGAAGAAATGAAGAAAAGATCTTCATACAAAATAATACTGGAATCTATAACTATTGAAACAAAATTATTAATATTCAGGATGCTAGTATATAGAAGGAAGACTAAGTAATAGAATAAAAAGTCAGGCATTTATCACACACTAGGGCATGAGGCCTGCTCATTTTGAAAGGCAGATTTAACTGAAAAAAGAAATATAATTTTGAATTTTAAAAATAAACCTAAAACTTAACACCAATGTCTAGAATGTCATGGGCTACCTGTCAAAGGTATAGATAACTTTCAACTCATTTAGGATCTCATTAATTCATTCCAGACTAGTCTAAGATGATCAAGAGAAACATTGGAATAAAAAAATAGCAATAATTTTGGGATCCTGTAAGTATTCATAAGACCAACATACAATTGTCTTTTCAGTTCTCAAAATTATTTGAAGGAAAATAAATTATTTTCATTATGTAAAAAACTTTTACACAAATAAACCTCACCCCATGTTTGATAGGAACTCAATTTTATTCAAAGTGAAAATAAAATGACCAGTTATAACATCATTTTACCAGCTGATATACTAGAAGTAAAGACAGATATCACCTGTGGATCACATTATCTCTACAAAAATTAAAACTGGGAATAATAAGGCAGAATTCAGAAGCTGTGAAATAAAATATAGCAAGTAGGTTTCAAAAAAAATAAAACACAAACCAGAGGTTTTGATTTTTTTCTCTCACTCATGAACTTTACAAAGTCTTGGTGTGTGTTCTCATGCGCACACGTGTGTGTGTGTGTGTGTGTGTGTGTGTGTGTGTGTGTTTGTGTGTGCGTGCTTACTGTTTATTTACTTCTGGAACAAGTGTTGTTTTTTATTTGTTTTGATTTGTTCCCTAGAAAATTCCAATGAGTAAAAAAGAAAAAAATCACTTTCATTACACCACTATTATTTATTCCAAAACCAAGAAGAAAGCAGCCTTGCTTCTTAATGCTAGCTCACATACAATACCTGCATGTAATATTCCAAAAGTTGAGTTATACTTAAATTCTATTCTATATACTGTGTGCTAAATGAAAAGAATACTGAATAATTGGAAACACTGCACAAACATGAATATTAGCAATATTTGTAGTACTTATGGAAATCGCAGTAACCATATGTCACACTAATGCACACACAGACAAGGGAGCTGGTGACAAATCAGGAACACTTGGAACAGGAAGCTTGATACTGAATTTCTTAGTTTTAACCTTTGTTAACTATTAAGGTAATTGTTATTGGCATTAAATGGAAGTCTCTCAATAAAATGCGAGTAGAGCAGGTCATTTTAAGTGGGGATTGCACATTAAGCATAGCTCAGAACAGCAATGCAAGAAGTCGTGGTAAAAAAGACAGTTTGAAAAGAGGACATTTGTTCTGTAATGAACGCTGAAGAGCAAGCCATGCATTTTGAATACATTGAGTGTGTAGAGATGAGAAGTGACTCGTGCAGACGTATTGCAAATCAGGGTGTATTTGTTCTCAGTGTCAATTTAGGTATTCAATTGTATGTAACAATCCCTTTACTGTCTTGACACAAAGGTATATATTTCATTCTAGAATTGCTTTTGTGCAGGGCGGTGGTGGCGCACGCCTTTAATCCCAGCACTCGGGAGGCAGAGGCAGGCGGATCTCTGTGAGTTCGAGACCAGCCTGGTCTATAGAGCTAGTTCCAGGACAGGCTCCAAAGCCACAGAGAAACCCTGTCTCGAAAAACCAAAAAAAAAAAAAATTGCTTTTGTATAGACAGTTACATATTATTGTCATTATTATCATTGCATTAAAGTCTCAATTAAACTTAATTGAAATCAAATTGTATCACATTGTAATTTTAGTAAATCAAAAAAAGATAATGTTTGCAATAACTATTGCTTAAAGGGGCTTTTAAGCGTTATCTTTTGTTATGTACAAATCATATTAACAGAAAGACAGCAAGTTAAATGAGCTTTGGTTTACAAAAGGAAATAACAGCAATATCTTCTGTGGCAATCCTGGAAGAATACCAGTTGTGAATATGTTGCAAGCATAGTGAGACTATATAATTCAAAGAGACTTGAAAAGTTTGAGTATGAATCATGAGATAACAACACAGTAAAATAAAGCAATGTTAGTTCTTGTGTAATCCTGTAGTATAGAATTGTCCATGGTCAAAAAAAAAAAAAACAGCATTTTTGGCTTCCTCTGAACAGCCAGGCAGAAATAAAAGAAGATGGGGCTGATAAAAAAAAAAAAAAGACACTTAAGGAAGTCAAAAGCACAAGAGAGAAGAACCCGGTTGTCCTCACCAGAACTACGTTCAGCAGGAGACCTGCCCTCTGGTCCCTCATTTTCAGACTCTTAGCCCAGCACTAGTCAGAGGCTGGATTCACTGCCCAGCACGGCACAAACAAAAAAAATATATATAAATGAAATAAAATAAATGAAGAATGAGAAAAAGGAGGAGGAGGGAAGGAGAAGAGGAAGGATAAAGAGATCAAAGAAGAAGAAGGTGAAAAAGTGGGAAGATTGATGATGACAGTGACTAAGATGGTATAAAGGCTGATTACACCTACAGAGGAGAAATCTCTATTGCTATAATGACAGCCAACATACAGTCCTTCTGAGCAAGAAGGCCCAGGCTTCACTGCTTTCGTTGCCTTTAAGATGAGTCAGAGTCAAATAATAAATTAATAACAGAAAGAAATATGATCGTTAGGCAATTGTAAGGAAGGTTAATGAAAGACTCTGATAACTCATAAGCCAATAATGGAAGACAGACAAAATGAAGATCAAGAAATAGTCTTACAATCATTTAGAATGAAACAAGCAAAAACTCTTGAGCCAGTTATGTTATACCTATAGCTAAGATGAGCCTACAGAGCATCTGAAAGAAGGATAAACATGAAAGAATAAAGAAGATTCCTGAATAAAAGACCAAAAATACAAGCAAGAGTACAAGAGAGCCAGGGACCTGATGGCTTCTTCTTCCTCAAATGAGCCACTGAGGATCTTGAAAAACTAGACAGAGAGAGTGGGATCTATGCTGAAGCTAAAAGTAAGATTTCAGTTTTCCAACAGAGAGAATGTTTTGGTTCTGGGGTTCACTGTTCCTTATCTCCTATATGGTATAAAAAGCTGCTGTCTTTCGATGTGTTGTAAAAATTTGAGTTCTGGCATGAGGCAGGAAGCAATCAAGGGTTTTATCTTATTCATTATCACTCCGACTTCAATCTTTGGAATTTATGTATTTTGTCTGAGTTACTGGTGAAGAAACACTGGCTAGTAAGCATGGCTTCCTCAGGATTAAGCAAGGGTAAACTGACTTTCTGAGAAAAAAGTTCTGTTAACTATATTGATAATCTCTAACTTGGGTTGATGGTTTTGTCTTTGCAATATGAACGCACTATTGAAAATCAAGCGTGAGACAGTAAACACTTCCTACATAGGTTACATATCTCAAAGACATGATTTTCAAAACAAGCTATTTCTATTCTACATGAGTTTAAATTTTTTGTTGCACGCGGTATTGATTCATAACACTCTTCAATGCATTCCTAGATTGAAAGAGTGGGGATTGAAGTGCCTCATTCGGGAGACCAAGGAACAGCCAGCTCAGGGGATCAGCAAGGTCTCAACATCATAATATAATAGTGTAAATGTCAAAAGGCCCTAAAAACAGAAATACACAAGGCAGACAGAAGGAGAATAAATTACCAACTGACAGGCATGATGTCACATCGGCATTCAAGAGGGAATTTGAAGGCACAGTAATAAAATTCAGAGTTATACTCCAGAGATGTTTGGAGAGCGCTGAATTCTACCCTTCCTGCAGATGCCACTGAAAACAAAGTCTTACTGAAATCATTTTGTTTTTAAATTGTTATCCTGCCCATAAAGAAGTTTTCAGGGTTAGTTGTTCATTTCTGTAGAGTAATACCATAGAACATTCACTTATGAAAAGTGTAATGAGAGTCGTGACTGGAAGAATGTAACTGGAACACATTAAAAGTGATATTTAGTGGGAGCAAAACTTTGGACTTAATTACCATGAGAAATTCTAGGATTGAATGCTTATAAAGTGGGAGATGAGAAAAGGTTAGAGTATTGGTTTTTCTGTATTTATTTAGAAGAAAGCATATGCCCTGGGTGAATTTCAGTACTGAAAATGCACAATTATTCATTTAGAGAAGTGATTTCCATCTGCACTAAAATAATTCAAGAAGGAAAGAATTTATAAATGAGATCGTGTTAGAGATACTTAACCAGTGTTTATGTGTTAAATGGCTCAATTCAGCAATTTTGCTTGTGTGGGGGGACATGTATGTTCTTGTATCTGTGAGTGTGGGGGGGTGTGGGTGTGCACATGCATGTTCCAACAATCAAATATGGAACTCAGAAAACAATTGGTGGGATCCAGTTCTTTCTCTTCCACCGTGTGAGTCCAGAGGAGCAAACCTAGGTCGTCAGGTTTGGTGTCAAACCTTTTCATACACTGAGAAATCTCACCACCTTGCTGATCAAAAATGGTCGTTACTTTAAAGCAAACACTTCAAACACATTTCACATTTTGTATGATATGCAGCAACATTCAGAATATAAGCAGTAAGTAATTGGAAGTTAAGATTATAACTATACAACTCATAATATGCAAGCATAAAATAAGATGAAAATTGATAAAACTGTATTAACAGATGAAGTTAATAGAATTTTACACAATTTTCTTTATACTCACAACCTGTAAATTTCTCTAATCATAGGCATCTGTTGTTTGTGCCTCCAAATTTCTTGTTCACTTGGCTGGTTGCTTTGGTGTTTTGTTGTTTTTGTTGTTGCTGCTGTTTTTGTTATTGCTATTGGAAATTTTTGGCCTTTTTTGTTTTGTGGTATTTTTGTAATAATTTGTTCTAAATTTTTAGTGTGCATGCCAGGAAACCAAAATCTGTTTCTCGTGTTTGTGCAACAAGCACTTTATATACTGAGCTTTTGTATATGGAGATTTAGATACTTCTATTGAGGAGATGTAAGCTGACTGAATTTCCTTTCCCCTTAAGTGCAAAGTATTCTTAATACTAACATGTTACTCATATCCAGAGTCAAATGCATTATAAACAAGAGACAATGCCCAACAAGTATTTACATTTTTATTTAAGTTATTAAAGATCGTTAAATATTGATCATGAAACTGGTGAAAAGCTCATAATTTGTCATGATGGTTATGTGTCTATATTGTCTGTATACATATTATGCTGTTAGTATATATATATATAGTCACCTATATAAAAGAATGATACCTATACATCCTACTTAATGAAAATTTCCTTTGGTGTCTAACATGGAAAAAAATTGAATACAAAATTACTGGGTTTAAATAGTTTGGATACTTATATAAAACATAATACAAAATAAAATAATTGGAGGAAATAATATGATACTAGATTCAGTATAAAGAAAAGATTGATTTTCAATAAATTAGTATAATTTTAAGAAAATGTTTGATAATAACTTTTTTTGATCTTTCTGTGAAGACATGAAAGACTTTAATTTTGGTTAATAATGATGTCCAAAAACTATTTATAAAATTTTTGCAATGGACACCATATGAAAATTGACATTTATGCCCTTATTAAATGTAATCAATATAACTTACAAATCATAGCAGTTCACATTCTCATGCAGGCATTTTTTTTCACCAAATACTGACACTAATATTGCAGCCATATTGACCCACACAAGTACCTAACCTTATGTAGCAAGAAAGAACTGACCAAGTACACATAAAACCAGATTCATTTTGGAATAAGTTAGTACCCATTTCTTTTTTCTTTCATTTAAGTTGTATAGGTTCTTTGTTTTTCTGCTTATTGTGTTTTTTTGTTTGTTTGGTGAGATAGCATTTTCCTGTTTAGCATTAGAGCTTTTCCTGGAACTAGCTGTTGTAGTCTAGGCAGGCCTAGAACTCACAGAGATCCTCTGGCCTCTGGCTCCTGAGTGCTGTGATTAAAGGTGTGCATCACCACCACGTGGCCCTAAGTTGTATAGTTTCTTCTTTTTTCTTTTAATTTTATTTATTTATCTTACATCCCAACTTCAGTTTTCCCTCTCTTCTCTTTCCCCACTTCCTCTCCGACCTCCACCTTACCCTCCCTCATCCACACTTCATCCACTACTGTTTGGAAAAGTCAGGCCTGCCATGGCTATCAACAAAACATGTCACATCAAGTTGCAGTAAGTTTAAGCACCTACCCCTTGTATTAACGCTGAGCAAGGCCACCTAGTATAAGGAATAGGAGCCCAAAAGTAAGCAAGGTTTTAGATACGATCCCTGCTCCCACGTCTAGAAGTCCCACAAAAAGGTCAAGCTACACACTGTTCCATATATGCAGACTTCCTAGCTGTCAGTTCTGGTTCTGTGAGTCTCTATAAGGTCAGGTTATTTGACTCCATTGGTTTCTTTGTGATGTCCTTGACACCTCTGGCTCCTATGGTCCTTCCACACTCTCTGCAGCAGTATTGTCTGAACTCTGCCTAGTGTTTGACTGAGGATCTTTGTCTCTGTATCCAGATGCTTGATGAAACCTCTCTAATGAAAATTGGGCTAAGCAACAATCTATGAGTACAGCAGAATAAAACTGGGCATTATTACATTGACATTTTTTTCTCCAATTGTGTTTGGTTCTGAACCATCCAGTTTCTGGGTCCTGGAACTCCAGGCAATGTCAGGGGTGGGTGTACACTTTTGACATTCTTCTTATGCTGGATCAGTCATTGGTTGGCCACTTGTCAATCTTTATGTGACCCTTACCCAGTGACATGCTATAGGCAAGACAGAGGGCAGATCAAGGTTATAAGTCTAGTTTGATGTCCCAGACTCTCTCCACTGGAAGTGTTACCTGGTCATAGGAGATGGTCAGTTCAGACTACATATCTACTCCTGCTAGGATTCTTAGTTGGGATCATTCTTGTAGATTCCTGGGAGTTTCTACATGCCCCAAACCTTTCCAGTTATCTCTTTCAGGACTCTCTACTCAACCACACCACACCCTGACCACTATCCACACCCACCCTCAGTCCACCTGTGAAATCTCTTTTATTTTCCCTTCCCAGGGAAATCCATGTGTCCTGCCTTGAGCTATCCTTGTTACCTAGCCTCTCTGGGTCTGTGGATTGTAGCATCTTTATCATTTACTTTACAGCTAATATCCACTTATAAGTGAATTCATACCATTTTGTCTTTCTGGGCTTTCTGGGTCTGGGGTATTTCACTCAGGTTGATTTTTTTTATGGTTACATCATTTGTCTGCAAATTTCATGATGTCATTTGCTACAAGTCACAACATTATACGGTAATTGCTCAGGCATCTTTTCACCAGTGGCTTATCAGAACCAAGTGATCTGGTAAAAGCTAAATCAAAAGGCTAGGCTTTTGGGTGTTACTGCTTTGAGTATAAAATGGCCTTCTTTTGCTGGAGATCTTTTGCTGTTGCTGACTTCCATTTTCAGTTACATATTTGAGAATTAATTCCCACCGTTCAGAACCATTTCATGAGAACAGTTTTTTACTGTTAGTCCTCTGTTTTTCTCCCCTAGGTAAGTGCAGAGATCTACCTTCCTGCAATTATCTTTATCAGCAGGCATTTGGTCAGTATTTAGGCAAACAGCATCCCATCCCATCTAAGATATTCACAGATCTCCAAGGACATAGAATTACTACCTGCCCAAGCTGTTGCTCTGCTTTTACGCCACAACCAGAATGACTGATAACAGCATAGCTCAGAACTGATCATTTAGACGCTGGGGTTCTTCTCTTAGAACAGTAAGTCTAACTCCAGACCTAGGCCCACAGAAACTACATCTTGTATATGTGATATTTGATCAAGGGCCATCAGTTTCCCCTAGGTTGCCTAATTACCTGGTATCCTCTATGCATACTGGGAAAAAAAGAAGCGGCAAACTGATTTAAAATACAATCTGTGCCCTATTCATAATCTTACTGAAAATAAACCTTTCAGTTATTTACTAACCATCTAAAACTGTAATGTAGCACACTAACCTTCCCCTCTATAATTTCTTGATGAGTTAATCCCTTTCTTAACTGGCTTTCTTCAATATGTTCACCGGAGGTGTCATAGCCATTCCCATGAATATCTCTTTCTCTCTCTCTCTCTCTCTCTCTCTCTCTCTCTCTCTCTCTCTCTCTCTCCTCTGTATGTGTGTGTGAATGAGTGTGTGTGCATGCATACATGTGTAAACACGTGTGAAAACCCTTATCTGATTTCCTATAGGGCAAAAAAATTCTGACCCTGGAACCTGCTAGGGCACAGGGATTGCTGTTTTTTAAGAACATATATTACTGGGAATGTTTGTAATAGATAGAACAATAAACAAATACCTAAGAACAGTGTAGCACAAGGAGAACAATGAGAAATGATGGGTTGAAGAGACACGGGCAGACGATTCCCGCTGGGAGTAGACTTCTTTACCTTCAGAGTTGTAGCCCGCTTTTAGCTCACTCAGGTGTCATTAATTGAACCCTTAAACTTTTAAGGCTCTCATTAGTTGTTGTTTTTAACAGCTGGGCTATTTTGTCTAGTTTTTTTGTTTGTGTGTGTGTTCTTTATGCATTTTGGAAATCAGTTGTGTCATATGTGAGGTTTGGTTAGGGTTAGGGTTAGGGTTAGGTTTTCTCATTCTGTATGCTGTTTTGTCCTGTTAACAGTTTCCTTTGCTTTACCAAAGTTTTTCAGTTGCATGAGGTCTTATTTATTAATTGCAGATCTTAGTGTCTGCATTGCTGGTATTCTGTTCAGCAAGTTGTCTCCTGTGCTTGTGTGTTCAAGGCTATTTTTCACTTTCCCTGCTATCAGATTCAGTATATTGGGATTTATGCTGAGGTCTCTGATCCACCTGGACTTGAGATTGGTTCTTGGTGATAGATCTGGAACTATTTGCCTTCTTCTACATGCTGACATCCAATTATATCAGCACCATTTGTTGGAGATGCTTTCTTTTTTCTGCTGTATAATTTTGGCTTCTTTCTTGAAAATCAGGAGTACATAGGTGTGTGAATTTACAACTAGGTCTCTAATTCCATTCTATTGATCTACCTGCTTGTTTTTATGCCAGTACTGTGCTGTTTTTATAACTGTAGCTCTGTGGTAGAGCTTAAAATAAGGGATAGTGATAACTCCAGAAATGTTTTTATTGGACATGATTGTTTTAGTTATCCTGTGTTTTTATTTGTTTGTTCGCTTGCTTGTTTTGCTGTCATTGGTGTTCCATTTAAAATGGAGTATCCTTTTTTTCAAGGTGGTGATTGTGATGAATCTGGAGAGACCTTTTGGTATGATGGGTCATTTTTCAGGTCAAACCTATAGATCGACCTATGGGCATAGAAAATCTTTTCATATTCTAAGTTCTCCAGTTTATTTCTTCAAAAACTTGAAGTTTTTATCATTCAAGTCTTTTACTTGGTTGGTGAGAATTACACCAAGATATATTCCATTATTTGAGGCTATTGTAAAAGGTGTTGTTTCCCTGAATTCTTTCTCATCCTGTTTAACATTTTTGTATAAGATTTATGTACTAATTTTGAGTTAATTTTATATCCAACCACTTGACTAAAGATGTTTATCAGCTGTAGGAGTTCCCTCATAAAATTTTTGGGTTGTTTATGTATACTTTTATATACTTTATAAATAATGATATTTTAGCTTCTTCCTTTCTAATTTGTATTCTCTTGATCTCTTTTAGTTCTTTCATTGCTCTAGCTAGAGCATTGAGTACTATAGTGAATAAATATGGAGAGAGTGGACAGCCTTGTTTTTTTCTTATTTTACTTGAATTGTTCACTGTTTCTCCATTTAATTTGATGTTGACTATCAGCTAGGTATATATTGCCTCTATTATGTTTATTATATATGTATGTTGTATCCCTGATCTCTCAAAAACTTTTATCATGAAAGTGCATTGGATTTTGTCAAAAGGTTTTTCAGTGTCTAATGAGATGATCATATATTTTTTCTGTTTTTTTTTTATATGTTGGATTACATTGACAGATTTTTTTTTTGAACCATCTCTGCATCTCTGAACTGAAGCTTATTTGATCAGGGAAGATAATTGTTTTGATGTGTTCTTGGTTTGCCAGTTTTTATTTAATATTTTTGTATCAGTGTTCATGAGGGAAATTGGTTTATAATTTTCTTTTACTGTTGATTCTTTGTGTGGTTTGGGTATCAGGATGACAGTGGCCTCATAGAAATTGGCAATGTTCCTTTTGTTTTTATTTTGTGGACTAATTGAGTAGTATTAATATTAGCTTTTCTTTAAAAGTCTGGTAGATTTCTGCATTGAATCTGTGTGATTATGGGCCTCTTTTTTTTTTTTTTTGATTTGGAACTTTTAAAGACTGCTCAATTTGTGGGAATTTTGGATCTATTTTAATTGTTCATCTGTTGCATATTTAATTTTTGCAAGTGGTATCTATCAAGAAATTTGTCCATTTCTTTTAGATTTTTCAATTTTGTGGATTACAGGTTTTTTTAATGATGGTCTAATCATTCTCTGGATTTCCTCCGTTCCTGTTATTATTTCTTCCCTTTAGTTTTTTATTTTGTTAACAACCTAAATGTCCCACAATCAAAGAATGGATAAGGAAAATGTGGTACATTTACACTATGGAGTACTAAACAGCAGAAAAAATGACATCTTGAAATCTGCAATCAAATGGATGGAGCTAGAAAACATCATATTGAGTGAGGTAACTCAGCCGCAAACAATTCTTAAACTTAAAGCAAAGAAAACCAGCCTAAAAATCACAATCCCAGAGAACAATGAGGACCCTATTAGAGAGATGCATGGTTCTAACCTACCTGGGAAGTAGGAAAAGATAAGATCGCCTGAGTAAATTGATAACATTGGTACCATGGGAGAGGGTTGAAAGGGAGGGAAGAAGAAGGAAGGGAAGCAGAGAAAAAAGTATAGCTCAATTAAATCAATTTAAAAAATGAAAACAAAAAGAAGTGTAATTTATTATTTTATTTAAATAACTTTTTTTTTCATTTATTTTGCATACCAACCAATTTCCCCTCCCTCCTCTTCACCCATCACTGTCCCTGTTCCCATATACTCTCTTCCCCATCCACTCCCCCTCCATCTCTGATGGAGGAAGGTCATTGGTTGATTTAATAAAGAAGCTGCTTGACCTGATAGGTTAGAACGTAGGTGGGAGGAGCAGAACGCTGAGAGGAAGAGGAAGTGAGCTCAGACTCGACAGCTCTCCTCTCGGGGGCAGATGCCTCAGACAGACACGAGATGCTCCACTCTTGCGGGCAGAGGCGAGAGCTCTGCTCTCTGAGGCACACGCGATGAAGCTCTGACCCAGGATGGACGTAGGCTAGAATCTTCCTGGTAAGCGCACCTTGGGGTGCGACACACATGATTGGAAATGGGTTAGTCCAGGAGTGAGAGTTAGCCGAGAAAAGGGCTAAAGCTAAAGAGCCAAGCAGTGTTTAAAAGAATACAGTGTCCGTGTAATTATTTCGGGGCATAAGCCGGAGGTGTCCGGGGTTCTGGGGACACAGCCCCGCAGCTCATATTACTACACATCTCCATCTCAAAAGGGACAGACCTCCCATGGAGTTGCACAAAGCATGACAGGTCAAGTTGAGGCAGAACTGGGCTCTTTCCGTTAGGTCAAGTCCTGGCCAGGTAATCTAGCACTGGGTATGGTGACAGAAACTTGAAAGTAGAATGATACATGATTTCCTACAGGTATAGAAGGAGGATGCATGAAAATGTTGACTAGATAATGGTGGAGATCAGTAAATATGTGGTATACTTGCCAAAAAAATTAAATTGATCCATAGGGGGGCTACTGTGTATTAATCTCTGTACTTTAGAGAACATTTGCATTATTGGAGGAGCAGGTGACAAAGACAACACTGAAACATTAAGTACTAGGATTGAGGAAGAACTATACATATAACAATAAAACAAAATTAAGCGTAACAATGTCAGAATATTATCTCATATAATATATTTGGACTTTTTTTCACAGTGGTCATGTGCATAGTCTTCAATGTGTAGCCTATATGTATTACTACAGTTGTTACATTTAGATACAGGTAGATTAATTTCTCCTATGGATTCTTTCTCTGCATGTGTTTTATCTTCATCCTCACAAATGCACCCATACACTTTTTTATGATGAAATAAAGTATATTCTACTTACCTAAAAGGAAAAACTGCTCAAAAAATTGCACTTCAGTTATTCATTTACCATTTATCAAAAAAGTATTATTGAGTCTCTCTTGTTCAGAGTGTTTCCCTTCATTTGAGTTATTTAGTATTCTGGATGGATAAGAGAGGGCTGGAATCCTTGGATCTTTAGTTTGATTTCACTGTGCACAGTGTCAAGCTTACAATGATAATCCTTAAATAACATATTGTTTTCTATTTACACTTAAAATTGTTGACAATTTACAATCTGTAGTAAACATTATCATTAATTAAATATTATACTTTTTCTTTTTGTTGTTATTTTGAAAACAGGACTTGCTGTTCTTCTATGCATAGACCAAGCTTCACTTTAATTCACAACGGTTCTCTGGCCTCAGCTTTTCTGGTACTTGGATTATAATATATATCCTCATATAATCTTTAGCCTTTACTATCAGTCCTTGTTCTACAATGCTATCTCTTTATTTTCATGTTTTATCCATATCTTAACTTGATGGAAAACTTAAACTTTCTATCTATAGTACATGTACTTTGAGACTTTGAAGTCAAACCAAAGTTTAAGATAGAACTCAAACATAACCCGTTAAATTTATTTATTTTTTAGTATTTTATTAATTCACGTATTTTGTAAATATGGGTACATTTCTGCATGTACATCTGCACAGCAAAAAGAAAGCATCAGACAGTTGTGGGCTACCATGTGGGTGCTGGGAATTGAACTCAGAACAGTATCAACTGCTCTTAAACACTGAGCCATCTCTCCAACCCCATTTATCTAATTTATTTTTTCTATTATGTGCAATGGTGTTTTGCCTGCATGCATGTATGTCTGCGTGAAGGTGTCAGATCTTGGAATTACAGATAGTTGTGAGCTGCCATGTGGGTGCTGAGAAGTGAACCTGGGTTTTCCGGAAGAGCTGTCATTGATGCTTAACTGCTGAGCCATTTCTCCAAACTTTAATTCATTTTTTAATACTTTTGCATTTGCGTGTTTTACCAGCATGCATGGATACTAGTACCTATGAGAGTCAGAAAAGGGCTCTAGATGCCTTGAAACAGTAGTTGAATGCGGTTGTATACCTCTGTGAGTTTACTGGTAACGAAACCTAAGTCTTTTTCAAGAACAAAAGTGCTCTTAACTGCTGAGTCATCCCCCAGGCCCATAAAATATGATTCAGCTAATAGTACTTGGTATCACATTATGTTTTTAGTAATTGAATCTGTTGCTTAACAATTAAATTCATTCATATAGTATATTCTAATTATCTTTCCATTACATTCTCTTCTCTCTCTTCCACCACAGTTGGCCTCCATTGTTTTCTAATATCTCTTTCCCATGTTTCTTATATTTTTGTTTTGTGGCCCAGTAGATTTATCTTGAGCTGTCTGTGTGCTAGTGTGCCACTAGCCAGTAAAACCTGCTGGGCTCAGTTGTGGACACCAAACTGACCACGATCACTACTCCTTCCCGACAAGTTTGATAATTAATAGTTCAACAGAAAAGAAGGGGCTACAATTTTTTTTTTGTAAGTCAATGCCTGACTGTTGACACCATCAGGCCCAGTAAAAATGAATGCAGATGGTATGACTATGTTGCTGAAAAATGGCGTATATGGAATGAAGTCCGCTGCCGTCCTCCTTTTCTTCTCCTTCTTACATTGTCTCTCTCTACTCTTCTACAGTGTTACTTAAGCTTTTGAGGCAATGGCATAAATGACTTATTTAGGGATAGACCATCCACTTACTCTAGTCTTAGCATATTCGGTAGTTAATGGAGTTACTGCCATCGACTTCAAATAGATATTACACTCTAATAGTAGATTTTGTTTGTGGGTATAAACAAGTATTTATGATAGTTTGAAGCTATGTCAATTTAGTTAATTGATAGTATTAAGTACTCTTCTAGGGCTTAAAAACTCTCCAAGCATACACTTTTTGACTAGGGTTTAGAGTATCATATATGGATTATCTTACGGTTTATACCTCACATCCAATCAATGACTGCTTGACTGCCCCTATAACTCTCATTTTATTACTATACATGCGGGTAAGTCTTGCCTGGAAGATTGGTGGTGATGACCACTGGATTCAGAGATGGGTAAGATCATTGATGTCTTTTTTTCCCCCAGAAGCCAGCCTAGTACCTTCTCACACTACTAAATGTAGCCAGAAAGGAGGAAGCATCAGGGTTAGTTTCATATTTTACAATCAAGAGATGTAGTATATATGCTCTTGAGGTGGATTACTTTGTCAGAATTCGAGGCCTGTTCACTTGGCTTAATTAAAGTGTTCCTGGTTTTGTTTTTTTTTTAAAAAAGAGAGAGATGTAGTATCTTCAGAAATATGACTTTATTATATATTTCTGGTTGAAGTTAAGAGTAGTGACAAGAACTAGTATTTAAAGATAAAGATATGACTTCATAGGTAAGAGTCATATTCTTTATGCAGAGGCCACAGAGTTAAGTTTGTAGCACATGGTCCGATCAAAAACGTTTTCAACTGCAGCTTCAGGGAGATCTACAACTCTGGCATCCTCGGGTATCTACACTCAAAATCCTATACCAGATAGTGATACATATAGTACACATACACATGATTAAAATACAATAAAACAGTAAGTATAATATAAAAGCAGGTCTTTTATAGAACTTCTATTGTGTTTGGTACCTGTGGGGTCTCACTAACCAATGATTTACATGGACATAGTGCAGAGTTGGCACTGGAATTATTATATAGTAACTCACTGTTTTTGAATCATCATTATTTAATTACGAAAGATGCCTCCCTTCAAACTCTCTCGAACACAACCTTGCTGGTAAGCCACAGCCATGTGGCAATATACAGATTAATAGAAACAGGTTACAATGAGGACCCTAAGGGAAACATACATAGATCTAATCTACTTGGGTAGTAGAAAAAGACAAGACCTCCCGAATAAATTGAGAGCATGGGAACCTTGGGGAAGGGTTGAAGGGGAGGGCAGAGGCAGGGAAGAGAGCAGAGAAAAATGTAGAGCTCAACGAAAATCAATAAAAAACAAGAAACAGGTTAAATTAAGATGTAAGAGCTAGCTGATAAGAAGCTAGAGCTAATAGTCCAAACAGTGATTTAATTAATACAATTTTTGTGTGGTTATTTAAGCAGTCTGGGCAGCCAGGAACAAGCAGCCTTCCTACAACACAATACTTTCTTAATCATCTTCTATTTATGCAATTTTAAGGTTTTGATTTTAGTTTTAAAACAATACTTTGGTTCATGCTCAGGTGACCGTCAGTTATAGTTCCTCAATGATTTCTGAATCAAATACAATTATCAATAACTCTTCATGTTTATCAATAATCATTTCCCCTTTTTATTACAGGTGCATAGAGCTGCCTTAATTCAAAGCATTGGGGTTTTTTTTGGCATACTTTCAGCATTGGAAAACATGTAACATCCTTAATTTTAATCTTTCAATACCTGATCAATGACCCATCTGTACTTATGACAGGTTCTTCTTCTGGTCCAAGCCTCATACCATTGCCTTCATGTTGAATTTTATATTTTTTAATCCATGCTTATGTTGTTTTGTACTTCTCCAGGGTGCTCATTTGTGTTTTCAAACTTCAACATTTGTTTTCTATTTTTAAATATTCTGTAACTTATGCTTTGGAGGATATTTAACGTTATGTTATCACTCATATTTGTCAAAATGCAATATGTAGCCATAGTTATTCAGGATTTCCCTTATGGGAATATAAAATAGTTTACACATTGTTTATGTGAATTATAAAATATGATTTATCTTCAATCTTATATTCTGTTATGCTTTAAAAATTATTGTGCATTTTCCATATACATATTATGAATTGTGTTGTCTTTGAATATATTTTTTATTTAATAATTCATCCATTATCATATGTCATCTTTGTTTTGATTTGTGTACTGCATTAGATTTTCTTAAAACATTTTTAATAAAGAATTTTAATCATTAAATTTATCTAATTTAGATTTGCTTAAGTTTTTATTTTTCATGTTTCAAAGTTCATTTTCTTGAATTTTTGTCCTTCATCATTTTTTCCTTTATTGCAATTATTTCATGATCTAAACAGAACAATGTGTTTTTGTATTAAAAAACCCCAGTGAGTTTAGGATGGTGCAACAGACTTTAAGGTAATCAAAGAATCTCTTATCCAGGCATCGGTGTCTTTTCAAGAATTCCTTTAAAATCATCAAAAACAAGTTTGCAAAATTATGATTAAGAAAATCTAAGAAATATCCATCTTTGTGTCTTTGTAGAACTAAGTAACTTTTACATTGTGCCTTTATAGAGCATATTATTTGAGTAATATTAAGTAGCACAATGCCTAAAATAAAAAAGTTATTATTTTTATCAACTAAGTAAATGAGATAATTTAACATTTAAACTAAAGAGGAAGAAAGAGGAAAGATGGTAGCTTAAAATAAAGAATTCTGACAAGCACATTTATCATTTATCATTTAGGCACAGTGGAGGAACTGGCCTGAAGGCTACTCCATTTAGAATGTTCCATCTGTACTATCGCATCCCTGAAGTAAAGTATAATAAGGGCGTGGTATCCCAATTAAAATATTGGAAATGTCAGCAGGCCAAAAGGATTACCTTTATATGTTTCATGAGATGAGTATGCTAATCAGATAGTTCAGGCATGGGTTATTTGGGAATAGTTTGAGAATAATCAAATGATTTGTGTTTTACCTTTGTTTTCTTTCTATTTTTCCTAAAGGGAGCTATTTATCTAGTCCCTGAACATACATATTGTGATTTGACTGTAGACTGGATCACAGTGAACTTTCAAAGTAACTAATAATATGAAAAAATCTCCAAAGTTAACCATACCTTGGGAGCACTTCAGCCATATAAACACAACTGTACTTTAGAGGGAGTTGAAATCAGAATTGTTTCCTTATTAGAGTTTTTTCAACTTTGTAGAAGGTTGCACCTTCATGGATTTTAAACAGTTTTCACATCTCATCTTTTGATTTTTGTTTTGTTTTATTTTGGTTTGGTTTATTTTTCAAGACAGGGTTTTTATGGGGCACACTTTTTAGAACAAGCGGATTTTGAACTCATAGATATCTGTCTGCCTCTGCCTCCTGAGTTCTGGGATAAAGGTGTGCACCATCTCCACATCTCATCTCAGAGATCTCTTTACATTAAAACCAATGGCTAGAAAGCTAATTGTAGCTATAATAAAAAAATAAAGAGTAAATTAGTAACTATTTTACATGGACCAATAATCCATTTCTCTAACAGTTTATCATTTGTCAATTTCAAAATCATGAAGATGTCTGAAAGTTAATAAAAGATTCTGTAACGAGTCTTACCTAAGTTCATTCTGAAAGTGGCAAACAAATCAGAAATTGAAATAAAACAAGTAAAAGGGATTAAATCACCATTTTGATAATAATATTGATTACATCAAAATAATCAAAATCAAGCAAATAAACAGTAGATATGTTTACTGGTCACTCAAAGTAAACATAAGACTGCCAGTGGGGGCACAAACCTTTAATCTCAGAATTTGGGAGACAGAGTCAAGCAGATCTCTGGGCTGAAGTCAGCCAAGACTACAAAGTAAGTTCCCGAACAGTCAGGAGCCAGAGCTACCCAGAGAAGCCTTGTCTCCTTGTCTCAAAAATGTAGCATCAACAACAAAAAGGCAAAGCAAACCCCTAAAATATCTGCTCTTGAAACAGGAACAAAACTTAAAACTACATGAATAAAATCCTTTGGAACAAAATTACATTCTGATTCACGATCTGTAATTTGCCAGTTGATTGATCTTCTATGTGATCTCAATATCTCCTCTGCAAAACTTTGTTGTATATAATAGCAGATAATGTTTATTGATATTTAAATAAGTCAAAATTGGATACACAAATTAATTATTTTAAGTTATTTTAAGGTGTGTGCACAAATACCCCTAAATAAATAATCTTAAAGCAAAACCTTCTGAGTGGAATTTTGAATTTTCTGGGATTGTAATGAGTGAACTTTCTAGAAGTAAGAAATGATTATGTCTTATCTATAATAACAAATGTACATAAAACTTCAATGAGAGAAACTTGTAATTGAACATAGGAAATAATTTTATGCACTGTAACATAACCTAATAGGTTGTAACATGAAATATTATATGTAATAGTAGTTGGCAGAGGTAAAGATAATTAGATCAGTATGTCTTAAATACATGAATACTGTGACTAGCATTTAGCTTAACTTTTGAAGATGGTTCTACATTGTTCCCTGCTTTGAGCATCTTTCTATGAACAAACTAGGCATATGGGACTGATGGGTACAGTATAAAAAGTTATTAAGAAGTATATCACATAAAGATAAGCCTTGCAGAGGTAATCAGGCTCAAGGATTCTTGATTATGAAGCAGTCCAAATTATAAAGAGAGTAATCTGCTTTACAGAAATTTTGCCATGAGACTTGAGCAGATGGAGGAATGAGGCTTATATCCTAGGATTTGTATAGTGGGCTCTCACATATATCAAATGATATTTTGTTATATTTTTATAAGAAATCAAAAAGCATAAGTCCAAAGTTGCACCAGATGTTGGCTAGTCTCCACGTAATCCTTTGGATTATCAGGTATTTTCCAATGTTTAGTTCACAGTACCTGATTATGTTCATACTAAACATAAAGTGAAGACATCAAATTGCTAGTATATAATCTGTTTTGCATTCTGAACTGAATACACAGATGGCATTTATATGCAACCATATTAATACAAGTGAGCAAAACAGCAAATGGTTGGCAAGCTACTTGAATTTTCCTCAGAAACCAAAATTTCATAACAGAAAGATAACTAAAATGTTCAAGTTAAATGCATCAATAGTCAGGAAATTCCATATAAATATAACCTCCTAGACAAGCTTTAAAGATATAAATTTATGTTGCCCAAATTATGCAGGAGTGATCCCTGTAAAATGAAGTAAGTCATGAATATAGGAGCCAATCACGCAACACAGGAATCTAGGAATAAAGTATCAATTAGTAGGCAAATACTGTAATAATCCATGGGAAGTAAAAGGTAGCCTTTCCTGCATGAAAAAATATATAGAGAAAAATATTGAGAACTTACTAGTTGAGGATGCCTCTAATTATTTTGTGATTATTCAATTAAGTTTGAATCAGGTGTGCAAAGTGAAGTGAAATACAGATGATCAAAACTCAAGAGATACTTTAAGTACCAAGAAAATTAAGACTTCTTATTAGTAAATAAAAATGACTTTGAAACATTTCTTAACTCTAATAACTATATCACAATACAGGATTATAATACCTTATCAGTCCTGCAGGATAAACACACACACACACACACACACACACACACACAGAAAGAGAGGGAGTCAGACTCAGAGAGAAAGCAAGAGATAGTCAAAGACAGAAAGAGAAAGAATTCTGAAAACTTTTCAGAAGAATATCAAATCATACAAAGAATGATGATTACATAGCAGCATGTGTAAAATTTATACAATGTTTTATTCAAGATTTTTTTTTCCTTTTTAAAATTTAATTATTTGATTTTTAATTTTATTTTACATTCCAGCCACAAGTTTTACCTCCCATTTCTCCTCCAACCCCACTTTGCCTCCCACCTAGCACAACCCCCATCCTCTCCTCCCAACAAGTAAAGGCTCCCATAGAGAGCCAACAAAGTCTGGCAAATAAAGTTGAGGCAAGACCAAGCCCCTCCCCCTGCATTAAGACTGAGTGTGCTCTTCCACTATAGGGATCCAACAAGTTAGCTCATGCCCCAGGGATAGATCGTGGTCATACTGACAGGGGCCCCATGAGGTAACCCAAGCTTCACCACTGTCTTCCACATATGGGGGCCTCGTTCGGTCCTTGGAGACTACACAGCTGTCTGTCTAGAATTCACGGTTCAGCTCTCTGTGGAATTCTCCCTCATGATCTTGAATCTTGACTGCTCTTGCTCATATAGTCCATTCTCCCTCTCTTCTATTGGATTCCCAGAACTCGGCCCTTTGTTTGGCTGTGGATCTCTGCATCTGGCTCATCAGTTACTGGATGAAGACTTTATAATAGTAGTTGGGGTATTCACCAATCTGATTACATGGGAAAGTCAGTGTTAGTTCTGGCACCCTCTCCACTCTTGCTAGAAGTTTTAGCTGGGAACATCCTTGCGGATTCTTGGGGATTTACCTGGCAGCAGATTTTCTCTAATCCCAGAGTGACTGTATCAAAATCTCTTTTGGATTATTCTCCCACTCCATCCCTCTCTCCTGTGGACCAGCCTGTTCACTCATGTTTTCATCTCCCAACCCCTCCCCTTTACCAGCACCCCCTGTCCCTAGTTTACATAAAAGATCTCATTTAATTCCTCTTCCCCGGGTGATCCATGTGTCTCTCTTAGCGTCTTATTACCTAGCCTCTCTGGAACTGTGGATTGTAGTCTGCTTATCCTTTGTTTTACATCTAATATCCACTTATGAGGTGTATTTGTTTTGTTTTGTTGTTTTTGTCTTTTTGTTTATTTGGTTGGTTTGTCTTTTTCGTTGCTGTTTTTGATTTTGCTTTTTAAAATAGAGTTAGGAGGGCTGGGAATGGTCAAAAGCACTTGCTGCTCTTGCAGAGAATCCAGTTGGGTTTTATTTTCCTCAGCATTCACCTGGCTGCTCAGTTCAAAAACACCTGGAAGTTCCAGGTGACCTGTTATCCTAACCTGTCCCTCAGGGGAACCACACACTGTGAAACAATATTTTCATGTAAGCAAGACTATCACAGTCACTAAACTGTTTTTAAATGTTTTTATTTTGAAAGATAAATTGGAGGATTAATGATACTGCTTAAATTCTATTAATTTAAGTCCAAATTATTTTCATTTCATATCATGGAATTATAATTTGACTAGTGAAGAAAGTCATTTCTATACTTTACTTCTAATAATGTATAAATCTAACTCTTTTATTTCCAACTTTATACCTATTAATTGCCTTACATATGAAATAAAGAACACATGAGACAAAAATAGACCATCTTAAATTACTTTCGTCATTAATATAATCTATAATGTAGTGTTTGGTGAAGAATGATGGAATGAATATTTTAAAGTCACAGGCTGACAGTATATTTTGCCTTTAATACCTAAATGAGAATGGCCAAGACTTATCTTAATTAGTGTGGCAAGACAATGTGTTGTATGGAATTGCAGTGAAGCTCAATTAGGTGTAAGTAGATCAACACGTTACTGATGCAAATTTTAAGATATTTACAAAAATGCACAATGAATAATTTGTTTCTAACCTCAGCATTTCAACATCATATTATAATAATTTCAATAGAGAATAATAGAAAGACTAACTATGGAGTTTACAGCCCTCATATCAAGAATCAAAAAGCAAACATTATAACTGAAGACTAAAAACTGTGAGCTTCTAAAACTACATTGTGAGAATGTTAAAGCAAATTTTCTCCTGCAAAGATTAATTTTCTTACTACAAATTTTACAATTCTGGAATGTTTCTACATTTTATTAAGTTATCTTTTAAATATCTTTACTTTGAAAACTAACAAACACAAAAAGAAACAAACAAAAAACATAAGCATAATATGTTTGGAAGTGTGATGTATTTGCATTCCAGAATATGGGTTTGGTGGTGGACATGTGAATGTTGAGGTAGACTAAATGTTATTTAACACTCTCCGTGGGTGTTAGCAGTTTTATACATACATATTATTTCACTGTGGTAGGCTAGAAACATGAATAATATAGCGTTTCATACATTGTGTTACTATTTCAAATTTCATGTGAAGATTTTCTTATAAACCAGAACTTGGCTATAGTTACTTTATAGGAAGAAATAATGTAGAAATTCTAGTGTGGAATAATCTGTTTGCACAAGTACGGGTTTCCATACTGAGAAAGGTGATAAATACCTGTTGGCAATTTATAGATCTAGATAAACATATTGAAACTAAATGCTTACAATTCCTGTAATATTAACCCACTCATACATAGTTAAACATTAAAATGACTAAGGAAGATGAGTAGGCTTGTTTTCACATATCCCTTGATATTGGACATTTTCTCCTGTAAAGATTAATTTTCTTGAACAAAATCATCCTGCTTCTGGCATGGCATGCAGAACTCTATTGAGAGTTTCATTGTCAGCAACTGTAAGATTGCCAAAAGATGTTATAAAGTAAATGGATACTCAAAAATAAATTTTATTTATTTATTTATTTTTGTTTTGTTTTGCTTTTCGAGACGAGACAGGGTTTCTCTGTGGTTTTGGAGCCTGTCCTGGAACTAGCTCTTGTAGACCAGGCTGGTCTCGAACTCACAGAGATCCGCCTGCCTCTGCCTCCCGAGTGCTGGGATTAAAGGCGTGTGCCACAACCACCCGGCTCTCAAAAATAAATTTAAAAAAAGATTTACAGCTCCTGATTTTAGAGCCCCCTGGCAATACGCGTGGTGTTCAAATGAAAAACGCTCTGAGGAATGGTATGGTGAGATCCATCGTGCTAAAATTGCATCTTCAGTGGATTTCTTGTTGTATACAGTAACACAAACCTGACTTGGCTCTTGAACTGTTAAAAGGCTAACTATAACAAAGTCACTCTTTCCACAAGCATTAACCCCACCCAGCACCTTTTTCAAGTTAATGCTCACTACTCAGAAAGCCCTAGTTTCCTCAGAACTTCTAGGTTTCTCATGGTGCTTCTTCATCTCCATGTCCAGACATCTTTAAGATGGCATTTTTCTGAAAGGTTTTGTGCACACGTTTTTTTTTTCCCCAGCTCCATTCTTATTTTTAGCATGTAGCTACTTTGCCAGTATGAAGCTTCCCTATTGCCCCTGAATCTAACACAGCCACTCGCTGTACGTTTCATGTTTCCTATACTACATACTACATGCTACACATAAAAATCACTCCATTTCTGTGGCTGCTTTCCTTTAAAAATCCACTAAGTAGTCCCAAGATTAAATGCTTCACTATTCAAATTATATCTTTCTGAGCAGAAGTTAAAGGGAAAAAATTAGGCAATGTGATTTGACCTCAAATATTTTAAACATGTTTATAAGTGTCTTTGGCACAGGGCTCATTTGAAAAGAATAGCTATTTTTATCATACTGCAACTAATGAAAGCCAATTTAAAAGCATTTGAATCCTATAGAAATATTGTATTTCTTTGTGTGCTTTTCATTCTAAACTGTGTCTTGATGTAACATTAAGTTTGAAATATTTGTTCTCTTTTGCTTCACTAAATCACACCACAGAGAGTTGGAAAAGAACCAAATTAAAAGACCTTAGAAAATTAGTTTTCAAGCTAATGTCAATGTGTGTGTGTGGACAAAAAGATGGGCAATAGTTGTCAAGCTAAAGTCAATGAGTAGGTGTGGAAAAAAAAAGATGGACGTTAGTTTTCAAGCTAAAGAGTCAATGTGTCGATGTGGTAAAACGATGCACATTAATTTCCTTGGGAAATCATCTTCATTTTCAGTCTGTATTCAAAAGCAATGCTCCACCTCTGGGATAATGTCACCGTAAATAGCCTAGAAAGAGAAGATGGGGAAGGACTCCACACAGGAGACAGTTGAGTCCGTGGTAAGGAAGACCAAAATCACTTATTGCCACAGTTAAATTTTTCATAAAACACATGAATTTTACTTTGACATGTTATTTTCTTAAGTATTCCAAGTATTTGCAAACATAGAATTATGAGACAGGTGTAATATATTTCAGTGTTTTAAAAAAATGATAAATTGAACAAACCATGAAGAAAATACCTCTAAATTACATGGAGAAAAATTTGAATAAAAATCTCATTGAGGTAGAAAAAAATATTTTTCTCTGTCAAAATGAAATAAACTAGATATAATTTAAGAGTATGTCTTCAATCCAATTCAAATCCATTTTAGGGCATTCACCTCAATTCAGGAATGGAATTCTATTCTGAGCACTTACTACACTCTGTGAATCTTTGACACCTATGATTGTAGCTTCATTATAGACAAGAACTATGATTGTTACTAAATATCACAGGAAACCCTGACAGCATTGCATCTAAGATAGGAGCTTCAGAAATTATCACGGGAGCTAAGAACATTCACTTTTTCTCCATTGTCTTTAAGAGTGTATATAGTGGTTCTTTGGAAGGAATCTTTAGTAGAGATTATAAGAAAAAGTACAGAAAAGAGATAGACAGGTTTGCATCGGACGCATCAGCATAACGAATGCTTGGGAACACTCAGTTAATAGTTACGGGTTTAGTTAGCTACAGATATGGAGAAGTGGCTGAATGTGATTGTCTAAGGTATTCTCTGATGAAACATCTTCATAAACATGTCTGTGCATGGAGAGTTACACCAGCTGGAGAAATTTCAGAGCATCTGATTGAACATTGCCTTATTCTTTCAAGTGTAAATAAACTGACTCAAGATTGCTATTAAATCTGGACCATCCAGATGGCCCCACAAGATATCCAATTGATGAGACAAGGTATTTCAAGTATTTTAATTGTATTTTATACTCCATTTTCATGTATGCATTTATTGAATGAACGGGAGTTGTTAGGAAGAAAAGCAGGAAACACTTTCACTTTGTCCTTTCAACACCAAAACTTATAGCATTAACGCTCCCTTTTTTTTCTTATAAAGATTTATTTATTTATTTTTTGTTGAAAAAATTTCTGCCTCCTCCCCGCCTCCCATTTCCCTCCCCCTCTTCCCACTCCTCTCCCCCTCCCCCTACTCCTTTCCCCCTCCCTCTCCAGTCCGAAGAGCAGTCCGGATTCCCTGCCCTGTGGGAAGTCCAAGGTCCTCCCCACTCCATCCTGGTCTAGGAAGGTGAACATCCAAACAGGCTAGGCTCCCACAAAGCCAGCACATTAAGTAGGATCAAAACCCAGTGCCATTGTCCTTGCCTTCTCAGCAGCCCTCATTGTCCGCCATATTCAGAGAGTCCGGTTTTGTCCCATGTTTATTCAGTCCCAGTCCAGCTGACCTTGGTGAGCTCCCAATAGATCAGCCCCACTGTCTCCGTGGGTGGGTGCACCCCTTGCGGTCCTGACTTCCTTGCTCATGTTCTCCCTCCTTCTGCTCCTCATTTGGACCTTGGGAGCTCAATCAGGTGCTCCAACGTTCTGCCAGCATGTGTCCCTGCAAGCCAGAAGTTGGCACCAGATTTTATTACAGGTGGTTGTGACCCACCATGTGGTTGCTGGGAATTGAACTCAGGACCTGTGGAAGAACAATCAGTGCTCTGAACCACTGAGCCATCTCTCCAGCCCTACGCTCCCTTTTGTAGTTGGACAACATTTGTGGCAGATGAAGCTACATTTGTGCATAGTTTAGATCTTAAGAGTATAAATTTTAAGCATTAAAAACTTTGGTTTTACTGAAATTAAAATGCAGTCTTTCACTCAATCGAGAGTAGCTCCATTTACTGATAGTTGAACCTGATTAAGGTTAAAAACACAGCAGAGTGGAAATATCCTTCTTGTTGTCACTACTGAACGCCCTTCATATGTCTGTAGTCTACAAAGAGAACACTCAGATATGAAGACAAGACTACTTCTTTTATAGTAGTAGTGACTTTAGATGTAGTCTTTTTGATTGCTTACTTATGAATGTTCTGAAGCATTGAACTGAATTATTTTCAGTCCCTAGGAAATCTTAAACATTATTGGAGTTGAATTAGTTTGTAAAATCAATGTAACTAGTGCATTTGTTGGCTGACATTAGCCTGCACCAGTGAAAGGAGCCCTAATATATTTTCTCACTCTAGTGGATTACTTTCTAGATTGTTCAAAAACTAAACCATGAAGAAATCCGGTAATGTTTTATTAGGAGATCAGGATGCCCCCTTCTTATTTTTATTGTATTCTATCTTCTTTCTTTTTCTTATATGGTGACCTTTAGATGATTTAAGTTTTATTTTTATCCAGTCTACTCTTTGACTATATATAACTGTATTTTGCTTCTCTTAGTGACAATATTCCTATAATGCATGGTGCATCTTTCTATTCATCTATGCTTTTTAGAAACCTTCAAGCTAGGATCAACTTTGCTCCTCAATCATTGTGGTCCCAATGTTAATATATATTTGTATGTTTTAAACATACCTGTGCATAATACATAAATATACAAATGTATATATAATATACCATAACACGTAAATATATATACAAACTATACATAAATAAATATATAAACATCATAATCATATTTTGAAGAAGCTGCTATGATCTGCTCATCTTTAAACCTTTAGCTAAATGAAAGAATAAAGGATAAAGAACAAATCCTGGATAAAATGTCAAACATTTCTTTAGATGCAATAGGACAGATATATTTCACTAGTTTCTCATTCTTTTAATCTTCTAGATTTAAATCATACTTAAAACAGAAACAATATAGATTGTATCATTTGTACATTATTCTATATATATATATTATACATGCACACACACACATATATATCGCAAATAATTTTGACTTTACACATAATAACTATAAGTAGATTTGTTATATGATGGGATATTGGATACATTCACATATTTTTAATTATTAAATCCAAAACTTACCGTATCTGTTACTTCAAACACATATTGTTTCTTCATATCAAAAGTACTTATGTTTTTGTTTAAACTTTTTAAAAATATTCATGATATTATTACCTACATTCAATGCACTATGAAATAGAAACTAAGTGTTGGCTTTTCTTTTATAGTAGTAGTGACTTTAAATGTAGTCTTTTTGATTCCTTACTTATGAATGTACTGAAGCATTGAACTGAATTATTTTCAGTCTCTAGGAAATCTTAAACATTATTGGAGTTTTCTTATTAAGTGAAACCATGATAGAGTGAATTGATTGTTAAAACACAGGGAAGATTTAAATTTATTTTTTTCTATCACTGGGGTCTTTATACCTAGATATTTTGATTTGATAAGAAACTTTATAAAATCCTTCATGGACATAAACCTATGAAACAAACTATAAAGATGCAAAACAGAAATTTCTCATGTAACGTTTCTGAAGAATGAAATAATGAAAATTTACTTGGTCTATATAATTAAAAATGTTTTTGAAAATGTGCACAAGATACTTAGTACTCTTAAAGTTCTTCTCTGTTTTGAAGGACTTTTGACCTAAATTTTTGTAGAACTCTAAATGCAGAGGCAAAATAAAATCAAGAGACCAGAGTTCAAATAACAAAATTTAAGTTACCAAAAATTGAAAAAATTAAAGGTATGCCAAGAATAAGCACATATCAAATCTTGATTGCAGTGCTAAAACTGCCTTACGCTCACATTATTTCCTCAAAGTTTATTATTATACAAAGTATATTATGAATAAATGGGCTCTGAGAAAGCCATTATTTTTTTTTCAAATAAATTTTCAGATGTTCATAAGTAAATAACTCTCAGTTAAGACTATTCTACTAAAATGTATTTTGCAATGTAGAATGATTTTGCTCCATATTTTAGAGTATGCATTTAATTAGCTTTAGTGAGAGATATAAAAAGTTGAATACTAACTAATATTCTGTTTGCAAGGCAGTTATAGGGCTGGAGAGATGATTCAGAAGTTAAGAGCACTTGTTGCTCTTGCAGGGGATCCTAGTTGGATTCCCACCTCCTACAAGGCAGCTCACCACTCTCAGATATTCTTGAACCCTATGATCAAATATACTCACCTGGGGGAGTCTTTGACTAATGTTTGATTAAATGAGTGCAATTCTTTTCAGTAACCTGTAATGCTGCCTAGACTTGAGCAAGTGGTAGCTAAACACTTTCCTGGCAACACTGGAAATCCTAACATGGCTGCCTGTGTGTTCCTTTACCCTTAAACTCTCATCTCTGGCTGTTTCTTGCTGCCACAAAGACAACAAGCTAATTAATACAAAAAGGATATTACATCTAATATTTCTAACAGAAAAGGAATTTTAGATTCACATACTTGGCTTTGGCCCACCCTCTGAACGATATGCGGGCTGAAGTTCTTGTTTGATTTCCCAGTTGCAGGTGAGTAGCACAGCTTCCGAGTTTGCAATACTTTTTACAAAGCCGGAAAGAAAAAGGGAAGAAGTGCTGGGCACTTTCATGAGGAGATAAAATATTTCCCTAGTACTCCAGCAGACTTTCTTTTTCTCATCATAACTCCAAAGTGTATTCTGTGAGGAATTTCATATGTGATTTGGAGGCAAAACATACCAGTCTTTTGTATTCCAGGGCAGACTGAGGAAGCCTGTATAACCAGAGACAACAGAGATCAAAGTAAAAAGGCAGCCAGAGCTGTAGAAGAGTTAAAACAGGGACAAACAATCCGATTGGGACTAGAAACTGTTCGTCCAGCATGCATGAGCTTCTGTGTGCCAGGTAGCTGTTTCGGTGGGATCCCCCATTATGACCCCCTGTCTTGGACAGTTCCCGCTCCATTTCTACCCCAAGACTCTAGGAGTTCAGCACAGTGCTTGTCTATGGATCTCTGCCAACACTTCCATCAGTTACTGCATAGAGTATCTCTGATGGCAATTAGGGAAGTCAGCAATCTGCTTACAGTAATTTCAGTTCAAGCACCCTCTCCACCATTATTAGGAGTCTTAGTTGGGGTCATCCTTGTGAGTTTCTGGGGGTTTCCCTGGCACTAGATTTCTCTTTGATTTCAAAATGGTACCTCTTATCAAGATGTCTCCTTTGTTGTTTTCCCTACTCATCTTGCCTCCAGCCTGCCTTCTGCACCCAGCCTTCCCAACATAATCCCTCTAGAGGGAAATCCATGCATTCTCTTGTTGTTATCTAGCCCCTCTGGAGCA
>NC_022032.1:23748506-23754025 GCF_000317375.1 Microtus ochrogaster | reverse complement strand
TGTGTGTGTGTGTGTGTGTGTGTGTGTGTGTGTGTAAAACCCTAATTACAAAGAAGGAATGAACTTAAGGAAGTTTTTGAGTAAAGCAAATAAGAAGAGATTTTTGCAGTTTTCGTTGTTGTTTCTCCTATAGTTAACAAGGGGATTTAAGTAAACTTATGAAAAAACAGCAGTATGAAGTTAGCTGTTTAATAGGAAATAATGAATAAACATTCTTAGTTTTTCCATAAACATTTTATTTTTTACTGGTCAGTTATAGTAATATAAGTCATGACATACAGACAGAATATCACAACTGTGGATAATTGAAAAATGCTTCAAAAAGTTCTGGCATATTATGAGTTCTGTTATTAATGTTGTAATGGTGATTGTAGTGTCAGACTTTTACATTGCTTTCTTTTTCAAAACTCACTAACCAATGATCCAGCAGTAACTCTGAAATTACGAATGAACTCAGAAGTCTATGTATGCATCTGTCTTCAAACTTCATAGAATTAATATAAGGACAAATGTTAGTCAGCATCTAGAGAGTGGGAAAAGAATGTGTCCCTGCCATTGAGAGCTCACTTGACAAAGGAGTCCCCAAGACTGGGACAAGTGGGATTGGGCAGGAACAGAAAGCTTCTGATTGTCAAACTATGCAAAAGGCAGAAACAGTTCCAGTCGGAAACTAAGGTGAGATTGTGATTCGATCAGCAACAGTAAAGGTTCTTCTTATTAGTATTTACCTCTGTAATTTCCTTCTACTTAGATATTAAATCTGTGCAAGAGAAATAAACTCTCTTATATTTACATACAAAATCTAATAAGTTTGATTTGAAAAGGAAATGATATGCAAATAAAATCAACTAAGGCACTTAATACTAACAACTGATTTTTTAAAATCATTTAAATACACTAATTCATAAATTCTTTACATGTGTGCATAGCTTGTCTTGCAATATATTGAATCATTAATTGCTAGACTTTGGGCATTATATTATCATTATTTTTCAATCAGGAAAGATAATTGTCAGTAACAAGAGAAACATGCATTCATTATTACAGATCAAATGCAGCCCATGTATTTTTGCCTTTGGAGCCACTAATGTCTTTAAAATATTAATTAATGTAGCCACAGTTTGAAAAGTATTTAGAAAAAGCACTCTATAGAGTCAAATATGATAAAAATCAGTAATGACTAAAGAGCCTATAATGAAACAATTCAGGATTAGTAATTATATATAATAATGTAGCGATAAAATATCATTCGTCCCTACAGAATATAACATTTTACATTAATTTCCCAATAATTGTAAAGATAAAGCCAATGAAACTTCTAATCGAATCTTAAAGTTCTAAGGACAATGAGATGTGATCAATTAAGTGCTTCATTATACTGCAGTATTAATTATGCTGGAAATCCCAAAGAAAAATTCTACACTGAATAAATGTTTTAAAATAAGGACATTACTAATTGCGGAACTTGAGAATGTGGTTTGTCATCTGATGATGAGTGCTAATTATTAAGTTGACAGAATTTAAAACTACCTTGGAGTTGAACCTCTAGAAATGTCTTAGAGAATTATTTCTGAGTGTTATGATTAAGTTGGGAAGACTTATCCATCGCAAGTACCATCATAACTCAGGTAGAAAATCCGTGATTGTACAGGACTAAGAATATAGTCTAATCTGGGCATGCGTTCTTGTGTTTCATCTTGTTGTGGGTACAGTTCACTCGGTTGTTTCAGGCTCCTGTGGCCTTGATGCCAGTGATGGATTGTTCCTAAAACAGTGAGCCAAGTACACACTTTCTCTTAAGTGGGGTATGTCTGAGTACTTTATCACAGCCAAAGGAAAAGAAACTAGGAGAACTTTCAATAGATTTTGCTAACATAAAGGTATTATTATATACATTTATCAAAGTTTATACTTCATACAAAAATTTAAATATTAATTTCAAGACAGTAATAATGTAAATTTGTATTGTTATGTATATCCAAGGACTGAACAATAAGCTCAATATTGTCTGTAGTTTAGACAAGTATTTTTATACTTAGGGTATTCTAATAAACTAAAGCTTTTTTAAACATATGGAAAAATGTCGACTTTTAAAATGTTCATTATATTATGTTCTATCTTATTTTATTGAATTTAGTGACGGGGTTATTCATAAGGTTTATATAACCCACACTAGTTTAGTACTATCTATAGCTGAGGATGACCTTGAACTCTATATCTTTGTACCCCGTCAACAAATATCTGGAATCCACACCTGCCTGTAATGCTATAAATATTGCAAAGGTCCTTGCCCATGGTATGCAAACACTCTACTACCTGAGCTACATCCCTAGACAAACTTATTTTATATTTTAAAAATTAATTAAAATTCTTCACAGCCCTCTGGGCATGATCAAGTGTTATAAAAATTAATTAAGCATTTTAAACCTTAAGAGATTAATAACAATAAAATATTATTGAAGTCAAATTTTTAACTCATAAAAGAAGCCTAACGATTTTGAATTGGTTAAAAGTCTAGGTAAAGGAAGAAACATGAGGACTCTACTTATTTTTAAGTTGAACTCTGTTTTTTTACAACACTTTAATCTGAATTTAACAGGAAAGAAATTAATGAAACACACGCTTGACATTACTATGTCCCTGAAGTCTGAAGATCACTAAAGCAAGCTAAATAAACACAATGGGTAACTATTGGACAGAGGTAAAATAAATGTCATTACTTAAATCTGGTAAGATTTTTCTATACAGAAAGAACAGAGAAATTCCCCAACTAGATTAGACAGATAGATGGACGACCAAGGAAGAAAAATAATTGTTGGATATGTTAAGAGTTTTTAGGAGACTTTATAAGTGCTAAGTCAGTCAAAGTAAATGCAACCCTTAATTTGCATGATAGGTATGAAGATCAGCAAGGCTAACTTTTTTTTTTTTTTGCAAACCAGTAAAATATCTATCATTTGGTTTACTGGGATTGTAACTGACATTATTTTGCTTGAGATAATTTTTAACTGTTTAATTCAGAGAGTGTAGAACATGAGCAAGGAAGTCAGGACCGTGAGGGGTGTATCCACCCACTGAGATGGTGTGACTGATCTAATGGGAGCTCACGAAGGCCAGCTGGACTGGGACTGAACAAGCATGTGATCAGACCAGACTCTCTGAATGTGGCTGACAATGGGGGCTGACTGAGAAGCCAATGATATTGGCACTGGGGTTTGATTCTACTGCATGTACTGGCTTTTTGGGAGTTTAGTCTGTTTGGATCCTCACCTTCTAGACCTGGATGGAGCAGGGAGGGCCTTGGACTTCCCACAGGGCAGGGCACCCTGACTTCTCTTAGGACTGAAGAGGGAGGGGGAGAGAGGGAATGGAGGGAGTGGGAGGGAAATGAAAGGAGAGGAGGAGGTAGAAATTTTTAATAAATAAATAAATTTCAAAAAAAACAAATAACAAAACAAGTACGAAAACAAATGTACTTAAAAAGCAAGGACACAAATAAATTACCAGAAAGGTTTATACATAAAAGAAAGAAAATCTAAGCACAAAATAAGAGGAATCAGGGAGATGAGGAGAACTTAGGTTGTAGAAGCAACTAAGCAGGGCTCGTGGGTGCTGACAGGGACTGAAGAGACAATGCTAGAACATGCATGGTTTTCTCCTAGGTTCTCTGCATACATATTGCAGTTGTTGGCTTAGTGTTTGAGACTCCTATGCCTGCTCTTGGAACCCTTTCCCTCCTACTGGGATGTGAGGGTTTGTATCTGGTCTTATTGTGTCTTGTATCCTGTATGATATTTCTGTCAAGTCTGCTCTTTTCATCTGAGAGAGAGGAGTGGGAGGAGGTGAGGGGATGGAAGGAGAGTAGAGGGGAGGAGCCGACTGAAACTTGGAGAAAAATAGGGAAGTGAGCCTGTGCTGGAGATGAATTGTATGAAAGAAGAATAAACAAAAATTTAAAAGATATGAAAGTGGATCCAATATATTTTGAATTGACAAGATAATCATAGACACATTTTGGTGAGTCCTGAATAGGCAATGGGTACTACATAAACCCAGCTTTTTACAAGTGTCCCTGGAAATGGAAGGTTTCACGGTTGGTTTCTTGCATGACTTGTTATTTCAATGGGATAATTATGTGTTTTCCATATCATTATTGTTTTAGAAAGTTGAAATAATAGCATCTATGCAGTGTTTATCTTACTAAGTTTCAGTGGGTGACTACAAAACAACATGACTGCCATTATCCGTGTAAAGTCAATTTCTTGCCCATTCTTTAGGCTTTGCTTATTTTCTTTAATCATCCCAAGTTTTTCAGAAGTTATTGCAAATGTTCATTATGTGGAAACACCTTTTTCAACAATTCTTTCTCATATGAAACAAATTTTCCTATATACATTCTTTCAACCATACATGTTTAAGACTAAATGCAGGTGTGTTTAGTGATTTTAGACTGCTGAAATTTTACTTTCCAAATCACACTGTAAGTCAAATTTCAGCCAGGTAGTTATTATTGTATTAGTAACTCTTGCAGGAATTTATATTGCTCTGTTTAGAAAATTTCTACTTTTCACTGCTTTGAATTGTGTTTGCCAGGAATTTTTTTCTCTGTTAATAACATAAAATGGCTTGCAATCAATACATTTTCAATTACAAAAATGATTTTAGGCAAGGTCTGTATTACAAGAAAGTGGATCCACTAGTTCAGCAGATCTTCTAAAAGCTTTTCTCATACAGACATTTTTACAATTTGTAAATCCTAAAAAGGAAAGAAAATGCAGTACCTTGTAAAGATTTTTTCATCATGTATCATTCTGCCTTAACTTCCATGCAATCTGGTTTTCAGTTATAAGACTAATCTTTCAAGTTGTTAGTATCAAGGAAAGGTTTCTTTGGCAAAGAAAAATGTCAATAAAATGAAGCTACATTATTATTCTTCTAAAGCAACTGCATCAAACCTTGAAGTGTTTAAAGAAATGAAATTGAGAAAGCCTTTATTATTTTATATGGCATTTTTCAATATTTTGTGTTTAGAGTCTTATCATAAATTCTATACAGGCACAAGTTTTTCCTCATCTTTGAATGTTTCTTCTGCCCATCTGTCACATCTCAGCATTTTTTTTCCCCTTTGGGAATTGAGATTCTTGGATAAAACACAGTGCATAATGGATGAGAGCAAAGAGCTCTAGCACTGAGCTGTATTCCTGGGCCTCTATATTTCCTTTCTCATTTTGTCAATATCTTTTGACTTTATTAAAATAGAAACGACTTTATTTAAACAGACTATATTTTTAAACAATATATCTATTTAGTAAAGCTTATTGCATAGAAATACATATGATAGATATAGACAGTAGATAGATATGAGAGATAGACGATAGAATAGAAGGAAGGAAAGAAGGAACGAAGGAAGGAAGGAAGGAAGGAAGGAAGGAAGGAAGGAAGGAAGGAAGGAAGGAAAGAAGAAAAGAAAGAAAGAGGAAAGAGAGATAGAGGGAGAGAGAAAACAAGAAAGAAAGGAA
>NC_022032.1:23718767-23748406 GCF_000317375.1 Microtus ochrogaster | reverse complement strand
TAGATAGATAGATAGATAGATAGATAGATAGATAGATAGATAGATAGAAGATAGATAGGAAGATAAACAGAAAATATCTGTTTGCCTGCATAAAAATATAAATAGAAACAAACAGTGAAGAAAGAAGAAAATATGCCATAGAGGCTTTTCCTGGGCTACAACTGTTTTTCTTTAGCTCTCACATTACAGCTTCATGCACTTAAGAAGAAAACTATATTACAATATATATATTTCTTAATAAATTGTATAATATTGTATGTAACATCAACTACCACAAGGACACCAGCCTAATCATTTTGTTTCATTCAAAATAAAGCTATATAATTTAAGGATTATTTTCTTAAGGTGAATAATATTGTAAGATTTAATATAGGACAATATAAATTTAAGTATTAATTCTTTGATCAAAAATGCTCACATCTAAGATGTATTTAGCTCTAATATTAACAAAAATGCCGTTTAATCATTATAACTGTACGTATTTGATAATTATTATTTGAACGTTTGAACATTAAAATAAATCCATCATCGCTGTATATTGAAATACTGACTTCTGTTAACCAACTGCCTTATATTAATATTGTGTTCTCAGAAGAATGGCCTACATTAAATTTGATATTGGTATGCTATTAAAATATTTAGTGATGCCATGAGGTACATTTATCATAATACTAGTTTCCCTTATATAGTAATACTCATTTCCATCTTGATATCCAGAGAATCACACATGAAACCCAAAGTGTTGTCGCTACTGAAGTGAGTACTAGGAGAACATGAAGGAAACAGATGGCACATGGTCATCATTCTAAAGCGATTACAGCTGTATTGAATTCTTCATGATAAATGATGAAAATCAGCACTTCAAACCACAGGCTCTCATTTCACAAAAAAAAAAAAAATTGGCAATTTATTTGTTTGTTAATGCTTTTTTCGTTTTCATTTTGTATGTTATTTATTTATTTTATATCCTGACTATTGTTGCCCCTCTGATCTCTCCTCCCATTCCCTCGTTCCCACCTATCTTCTACCCCGTCCCCCAACCCACTTTTCCTATCAAGGATATCAACAAAACATGGCATATCAAGTTGCAGTAATACTTAGCACCTGCTTTTGTACTAAGCTTGGCGAAGTAACCTAAGCTAAGGAATAGGGCCCCAAAAGGAAGCAACAGAATTCAACATAGCTCTGTTCTCACTGCTAAGAGTCCCACAAGAAGACCAAGTTATACAACCGTAACATATACGCAGGAGACCTACATTACTTGATTCTGTGGATTTTCTTGTGAATGGCTATGTGTTACCAAGAGACATCATTGCTTTACAATTTATTGCAGATTTTAAGCTATATATTTAAGCTATATCAAGTATATCACCTTACAGGAAAAAAAGATGGTTAAATTATCTAATTTTATTTAGTGAAGTAATGTTCAAAAGACATTTGTTTACAATAAGAATAAGTAACATGTTTTAAAGAAGATTGAAAGATTTAAATTTATTGAAAAACATAGCACTTCATTTGATACAAGTTATTTATACTTCTAAATAAGGACAATATTATTTTATTATATGGTTTATGTATCAGTTTAAATGAGACTGCCTTCCAATTGACTCGTATATTTTAATACTAATCCCCATTTAGCAGACCTGTTTGGTAAGAATTAGGAGACATGACTATGTTTGAGGAAATGAGTTCAGGGTACAAGCTTGGAAGCTTCAAAACTCCCGCCTTTCCCTATGATTTTCTCTGATTTACAGTTATTCCATCATTACTGTGTCTGCCAGCCTGCCGCCTTGCTCCCCACCATGGTGGTCACAGATACAAATCCTCTGAAACACAAAGCCTCAAATAAATTCTTCCTTCTATAATTTGCTTTTTTCAGGGTGTCTTATGAGAGCAGTAGAAAAGAAACTAGAAATATTACTTCGGTTTTTTTCTAAAGTAAACATGCTAAAAATGACATGAAAAGTACCTTGAAACAATATTGTAAATGATACTCTAGCAACAGCTATTTCGTTTTGAATATGCTTAGCAGAGTACCAAAAAAGATATCATTTTTACCATTGTCATTACATGGAAAAGTGACATATTTTAACTCAGGTAAACATTCCCTTAAAATGTTATAAAAATGTCTTCATATTTTCCAATATGTAATTAATGGCTCTTGATTAAGATGATCAACAGATTCTTATAAGGAGAAGCAATAGTTTGGGTCAGTAAAGAAACAGAGTAAGGCACACTGCAGCAATGGATAGATGTCCAATTCTCATTGTTTTTATTGACTGCTTCTATATTTTCCTGAGATATCTGAAAAAGAGGTAAACTATACATCTGCAAGATTGTTTTGTTATGAGATCCACGAAACCAAAGTTAAAAATCACTGCAAAAAATGAGTTTCTTTCTTATCTACTTGTCTCTGAACCTATTGATCCTTGGAGCAGCCCATATCTTTATCTCTCTGGATCCCTGTGTCTTTACAAACGTGATAATTACCATCCTTGACTTTACACACTGAACATTTTCTCTTGCTCCCAGACATCATTGTTTGACTCTTGGGTCTTTTCCAAAGATGAAAATAATAGATAGACTCTGAATGAGTGAGAATAAATAGTTTAAAAACACAAAAATAGTTTTAATCCTACTAATGTGTCAAAGCTTTGTTGTAAACTATGTGATGATATGTCGACACAATTATAAGAAAATAAAGTGAAGTTATTTAAAAAGAACAAAACAATAAACAAGTAGCAATTGTTATGAAATACATTATCCTCAACTATGGTGAATAATTTCATCAAAATATGACAACAAAATGCCAAATATGAGAAATAAAACATCCTAAATATGTTTATAGTAAAAGTGTGTTATGTATTTATACATGGTAAACCATTAATACTTGTAAAAATAAAATATAAAGAACTACATATATTTATATATACATATATATTTATTCACAAAACAAATATGCATATATACATATATATTGCCTGTTAGGCATAAAATTTTATAAGTTAACTGTAGTCAACTCAGGATTGAGTTGTAATAGAAAATTTATTCATTATATATTCAATGGCAAAAGATATACAGGGGATACCAATTTTTTTCAAAAATCTCACCTGTTTGCTGAAAAAATCCATATACATAATGCATGCTTTTGTGAGGAGTTATAATGTGCTTATGTACAGAAAGAACACTAGTAGTTTGAATAAGAATTGTCCCCCTAGGCTCATATATGTGAATGCTTAGTCACCAGGGACTAGAACTATTTGGGAAAGACAAAGAGCTGTGACCTTGATGAAATGGGTGTGGTCTGGTGGAAGGACCTATTTCACTGGGGTTTGACTATAAAGTTTCTATACACCATGCAAGGACCTAGCCCACCCACCGCTGCTGTCCTTGCTTTCCTTTTTCTCTCTCTGTCTGCCTTCTGACTGAGCATCAGGATACAGTTCTCAGGTACTGCTCCATCACAATGTGTGTTTCCATGCTCTCTGCTGTGATGATGATTGATAATATGCCCTGAAACTCTATGCAAGCCCCAATTACATGTTTTTCTTTTATGAGATGAATGATCATATTATCTCTTCATAGCAATAGGACAGTCACTAAGAAATGTTTTGCTATTAATCATGCTCTATCATTAATTACATGACTGAAAAAAAAAACAAGTGTCTTCTCCACTTTTAGACCTTTAGCTTGAATATGCAAGTGAGCTGGAAAAGTACTCAAAACCCAAGAATATTGAGAGTACCTAACCAACAACTTTCTTTGCAGCACAATTTCAGCAAGATTTTGTCTGAAAGTAAACAGACCAATAATTTAATTAGTTAGTGGATAGGATCAATCATCTTTAAGTATTACAAAGCCAAATAGATTTTTGTTTTTTTTTGATGTGATGCTGTCAGCTGAACACAGGACATTTTGCTACACTAGGCTACTTCTTTATCACAAAGGAAACATTGCTATGGGATTTTTTGATACACACTGTTAGCAACTATGGTCTTGATCTAGTAACTTTCTCTTCTGGTTTAAGAACTAAAAGTTGGGGAAATTCCTGAGCACAATAGGAAGCAGCAGAAAAACAAAAAACAACAACAACAACAAAAAACTCGGATTCAAAAGACAGAATATCCAGCAAAGAAAAACAGATTGAGGACAGTAGATACCCAGGGCTCAAGAGTTCAAGGGTCTAGGTTCTTCCAGTTTGAAAGAAGTCAGGGAGGTTGATGGGCCATAATTTTGGGGGAAATGATTTCAGGTCTGGCCTTGATTTTCAAGGTTCACAGACCAAGGCTACAGGTGGGAGAAAAAGATGGAAAAGCCTTTGTTTTAAGCTGCAATGCTTTTGTTTCAGATCAAGATAGTGAAAAAGCTTGCCATCTTGGAAGTTCACTGTTTTCATTATTTACCCAAAGACTTTCTGCTTATCTGTCTGTCAGAAAATCTACTTAACTTCAATTTACATTATAACTTCATATTTGTAAATTCTATCATAAATATCATTTAAAATATTAAGACATACACTATTCTCATTGTATGTTTTATTGTGTTTTTGTTCTGAAAAGTACATAGTGTTTATAATTTTTGAGTTATTTCTTAGCCATGGGCAAAGTTCAAGAAAACAAATATATAGATTTTTAGAATGATTTAAAGAATAATCATTAAGAAAATTATAATTCACTGCTAATAAAAACACAGCAAATATGTGAAATGGAAAAGCACTACCTTCTTGTTTTAGAGAAATATTTCATAACAATAATACCAAAAAATGATCTGATTATAAATGGCCAAAATTATGCTTTGTTTCCAAGGCAACCATTGATATTTCAAATGGACAGAAAAGCATTTCCCATACTGAATTCTATAGAGCACTGGCATGATATTGAGGAAAGAAAGGACTTGTCAAAAGCATCTACTGCCTTGTGAAATTCCACAGGCTACCGAACTGCACAGAAGAGAATGTTAGGTCACATTTTCTTCATAAACATCTTTGATTACAGATTCTAGAACACTTGATCTGAAAGCATTTATTTGAATCTGTTCAACCTGGCATTTTCCAAAGTCATTTTACCCTGGTAATTATTTTCAAATTAACACAAATTAGTTCTCATGAAATATATTTGGGGAAGGTCATGATACACTTCCACCTACAATAAAAAAGTCTCCAATCTGCAGATAAACATTTTTTTATCTGTTTTTGAAGGGCTTTGTTTTCTTAATTTCAATTACTGACTATACTAGACCTTTGAGAAAACTGAGTGAAGGTTAAACTGCTATGTTAGTAACACCTGAAAAGTATTTTTATACTATGGCCTAGAACTTACAGTCAAGTGTCTTTTACGTGCCTCCATTTTATCTGACAATTTTAACAGTTACTCACTTCATCGTAATAATTATAATTGTAATTATTATATTAAATGCATGTGTGCTCTGACTGCACATGTCTGTGTATAACATGCATGTAATAGTGTCCATAGACCCCGAAAGAGGATATCAGATCTTCTGATCCTGGAGTTAAAACTGGTTGTGAGCTGTTATGTGGATGCTGGGAGTTGACTTGGGTTTTTTGAAGAAACAAGTGTTTCTTGCTGTTGAGCCATTATCCCAGCTTCTGCTATTCATTTCTGAAGGTTTCCTTCCTATAAGGTGTTAATGGCTTTCTTTTACTTGTCTATGATACATTTTTTTTCAACCACTAATCCTCAGGTCCTGCAAAGTACATTTTTATTTTACCTTTGCCAAAGTTAAGAAAAGAAGCTTAAAATAATTGAATTTGATTATGTCTAAGCATTAGATTCGGAAATAAAAGGGGGGTGTTTTGTAAACAACTGAAAGGTTTTGCCAAGGGGTTTCTATTCAAATTTAAGCTTCAGTCAAGAAATCTTAGAGAATAGACTGGAGGTTTACATAGAGCTCCTATTCTATGCCGAATATCTAGACTCCAGCAATCTTGTCGAGGGATAGGCATTAAAATACGTAAAGATGTAATTTTCTATCACAGTCCATGTGAGATTCTAGATAGATACTGAATTCTGTTACCTACTTTAACTGGGAAGTGACAAGTGTGAAATCACATTGCTGCAGTGTGATTTCCTCTCCACAAAGGAAACTTCCAATTATGTACAGGCAAGGGATTAGCTCATCTACATCACATCAATTTATTTTCTCACGCTTGATTGTCTTTCACTGAAGTTGAGATGTGGTATTGTGAATGAGCCGGCGGTAGGCTGAGGTTAGCTTGAGATATCTGAAAGTAAAAGTAGCACCTGACATCTGCAAATTAAGTTTTGAGTCTACACATTTAAACAGCAAAACAAGCACAACTGAATGCACGGACACACATCACACACAGACACACACACACACACTTCACGCATATACACCCTCACAAACTTTCATCAGAGATGACACAAGGTTTCTGTGTTCCTGGATGCATGGATATGAGAAAGTTGATATGAATAGATAGTATTTCCTCTCTTGGCAGGGTTTTCTAATAGGGTTAACTATCTCTTTGTATAATGTGTCTGATGAGCTTATTAAGAACTCTAAAAGGATTATATTATCAGTGAGAAATTAATGCTCTCATAGAGATTGAATGAAATCCATACAATAGTTAGCTAACAATGCAAAAATATTTAATCATTCTTTATTTGCCCTGAGGACTTAAAAATAAGAAGATTATTTAAACTGTGAATCGACTTATTGAAAAAGCTATTCTGAAGAGTAACACTGAGTCAAATTTTTGACATGCTTTGCCAGTGAGTGTGAATTGGAACAAACTTGGCAAATAGCAGCACAATGAATGTGGGAAATTCATGTATATTTTTATCCAGTGATGGGAACACATGAGATTTTTGGTTAGCTCTACAAATTGGGTGGTTTAAAAACACAGAAATATAGGTGTCTATGAGAAGAATGCAAATATATCAATATCTGTCGCCCTGCACAAAACTCAGGTCCAAGTATATCAAAGACCTCAATATAAATCCATTTACACTGAACCTGATAAAATAAATAGAAAGTAAGAAGTAGACAAAATTGCACTGGTATATGAGACAACTTTCTGAATATCATACGAGTAGCACAGACATTGAGATTGACAGTCAATAAATAAGACCTCCTGAAACTGAAAAACTTCTGTAAAGCAAAGGACACTGTCAATAAGACAAAGCAGCAGCCTACAGAATGGGAACGGATCTTCACAAACTCCTTAAGGAAGGTTAATCTCCAAAACATATAAAGAACTTAAGAAATTAAATGTCAAGATACTAAAAATTCTGATTGTAGAGCTGGGACACAGTTATAAACAGAATTCTCAATAGAAGAATCTCAAATGGCCAAAATACACTTAAAGAATATTCAAAAGGAATATATTTTTAATATTGTAAATAGCTCATGACACAGTACTACCCCAAAATTAACCTGATGCCATTTAGAAAAGAACAGATTTTGAACACTCTGTATATAAAGAGTATTAAATTTGTAAGTGGTAGAAAAAGAGAAATTAATAACCACTTACAAATTTAATACTCTTTATATACCTCCCTGCCTCCCATTTCCCTCTCCTCCTCCCTCTCCAGTCCAAAGAGCAGTCAGGGTTTCCTGCCCTGTGTGAAGTCCAAGGTCCTCCCCGCTCCATCCAGGTCTAGGAAGGTGAGCATCCCACAAAGACATCCAAACAGGCTAGGCTCCCATAAAGCCAGTACATGCAGTAGGATCAAAACCCAGTGCCATTGTCCTTGGCTTCTCATCAGCCCTCATTATCTGCCATGTTCAGAGAGTCCGATTTTATCCCATGCTTTTTTCAGTCCCAGTCCAGCTAGCTTTGGTGAGCTCCCAATAGATCAGCTCCACTCTCTCAGTGGGTGGGTGCACTTCTCACAGTCCTGACTTCCTTGCTCATGTTCTCCCTCCTTCTGCTCCTTATTTGGACCTTGGGAGCTTATTCCAGTGCTCCAATGTAGGTCTCTGTCTCTATCTCCATTCATCGCCAGATGAAGGTTCTATGGTGATATGCAAGATATTCATCTGTATGGCTATAGGATAAGGCCATTTCAAGTTCCTTCTTCTCAGCTGCCCAAGGAACTAGCTGGGGACGTCTCCCTGGACACCTGGTAACCCCTCTTGAGTCAAGTCTCTTGCCAACCCTAAAATGGCTCTCTTAATTAAGATATATACTTCCCTGTCTCCCTTTTTGTTTTATATCTGTCGCTTAGTCATTCCTAAACCAAAGAGTAGCCCACTTAAAAGGCTTTTGCCTATCATGGAACTCACTATCTCACTCAGAAAATCAGAATGACATATTATGATCCAGAAAATTGGTCAGTTACTTGACACAAATTAAGGTTACTTTATGTTCCAGGACCTTAAATTTGTTGTTAGGATAACAGAGAAACATGGGACAGAGTTTTATGGGGAGGCCAAGCCATGTGCATTAAATGTAAATACCTTGGTCTGCCCTACCTCAAAATGTTAAGTGAATAGTTGATATCATAATAGCTACGAATATTTGAACAGATTTATAATGTATGTGATACGTCATTGGGTCTGTATCATGGCTTATTCAGAAATGTCTTTAATGAAGTTTGCAGTCAACCTACTTTCTATCTAGCAAACTAAATGATAATAAACAACTTTTGCCAACCATCAAGTCTATGGGTTTTTTTTTTTATTTTAGGCAAAATTGCTTTAAAGAGAATAACACATTTCCCTTTGCCATTTTTAAAGATTTATTTTTAATTTATCCTTTTCCATCCAGTTGCTTATAGGAGCTTTCCAACAATAAAAGCACTATGTCTTTCTAATTCAGTTGGGATTTATGGGGCTTACTAATGCACAAAGTCTCAGATGCAACAATAGGTATGCACAAATCACTCAGCCTTTAGACTGGGACAGCAAGGTACATATCTCAGATGCAACAATATGTTTGTACAAATTACTCAGCCTTAAAATGGGAAAACAAGGTAAATAAAAACACGCAAAGTGGCACAGATTCTGAAATGAAAAAAAAAAATACTGGTGCCATAAAAGTTCCTGAAATCAAGTTTCCTTTTTGTTTAACTAAAATGATTCTGATACTACCACATCAGATGTGTCTTTTTTTTTACATCATTAAAAGTAATTATCAACTAAAACCTATCCCCAAATCTAAGGATCCATCTTACCTTTTATGGACTATGCAGATGGCTTTGCTTAGAAGAAAAGTTTTCTTCATGTTGTACCCCTTTTGCCTGAAAGCATCAGTTATTGTAGCAAGCTTTCTTGTAGGGCTATCTTTGGACAACCCGCCAACAAATAACAACATAGAAACTTAATATTAATTATGAAAGCTTGGTCTTTAGATTAGTCTTGTCTCAACTAATACTTATAATCTAACTTAAACAATTTATATTAACCTATGTTCTTCCATGTAACATTACCTCTTTTCCATATTGCACTTCCTGTAACTCTCCATGTCTTCTGTCATATCCTGAGCACCTAAATTATCATCTCCTTCCTGTCTCTGTCCAGAATTCCCACCTATACCTCCTACCTAGCTATTGGCCATTTAGCTCTCTATTAAACCAATCACATCAATATTATCTCCAAACAGCATGCAAATATCCCACAACATATCTCCCTATTTGTCTAAATAAAAAGGAAAAACTTTAACTCTAGCACAGTAAAACTACACACAATAAGAACAATGATAAGGTAACAATTACATTTATAGTGTAAAATTCATTTGCACTTGGAAAATTCAGAGAAAATAATCTATTATTGATCCTATCTTGGTGAGTCCAAAGTTTTTCATTAATATATATGAAATGTGCAGTCAGTCAAAGACGATTTTTTTGTTTTATGTTTGAGTCAATAAAAGTCACTTATTAACTTTATGTTTCTTTGCATCATATAACCAAACTTCTATCCATGCCATATGAAAGGATGTGATGTAATAATAAGCCATAAGGACTTGTGGTCAACAAGATTTATCATGCCTCAAACAGTTTCAGAACTGTTTCTTTGTCAAGGAATCAGCATATACAGCATCTGTCCTCTGGTATTTCTTAGTTTCTTTCTTCATGTCTATTACCAAGATTTTAAAAAAGTCTCCCCAATCAAATCTGATCTTCATTAATTTAGAAGAGAATCAAAACTTTTGGTTTCTTGTTAAACAACGTAACATATTTTCTGACTTCCATGCTGAAGTTAAGACATTTAAAAAAATAGATTAGTTTAATTTAGCAGTTTCCATAACCTAAATGTCTCTCAGCAGCTATTGTCATTGTACACTAGCATGTAAAAATTAAAAGTCAGCAAAGCACCACATAGAATCTAGACACCCTGCTTATTTTGCATCTTTATGTTGCTTATTATTTTTAATATTACTTTAGCCTAGCCTATCTTTAAAAATTTCAAACTATTATTATTATCAAACTTTTTTTCTATGACTATCTACACCCATTTTTTTAAACTACATCTGTTTAAATGCTTTCTCAGTCCGGTTCACTTTACTGTGTGCCTACAGCACTCTCTGACTATAAGACAAACCCTAAACTGTCATGCCAGCTGCCACATGGCTCAGCTTAGTGAATGGTTCTGGTACACGGTGTTGGCAGTTGGCTCCAGCCCACAAGCAGTGGCCAGGAGGTGTGGCTCTTTTCACCACCATAAAACCCTGGCACACCTTAAAGACTGCAGAACTCAGAATCCACATGTGGTTCTTTGTCCAGAACTCTTTTTAGCTTTCTCAAATCCTGTATTTGGATATTTGATCCTCCATTTTGGAGACCCCATGGAGCAAGCTTTCTTGTCAGATTATATTTGAACTTTTGGCTCAAAAATATTGACGTGGAAATTTATTATTGATTATTGAAGCTTAGCCTTTAGCTTAGGCTTGTCTCAACTAGCTCTTATAATTTAAATTAACCCATTAATATTAATTTGCATTCTGCCATGTGGTTTTACCTCTCTTTCTTCTTGCACTCCTTTTTCCTAGCCATGTCTACTATCATTCCCTGGACACCTGGATTAGCTCTTCTTTCCTCTGTCTATCTGGAAGTCTCACCTATACCTCCTGCTTGCTATTGGCCATTCGGTTTGGTATTAAATGAATCACAGCAATATATCTTCACACAGTGTACAAATATGCCAAATCAGTTATCGTGTGCCCTTATCCTTTAGTTCCTTGAGTAATGATATTCCTGACATGGAACTGGATCTAGTAGTTATTGGTTTTGAGAGCTCCCTTGCAATACAAGGTATGACCTTTCATTTATCTGTCTTAGAAGATTCAGAAGTTCAGCCTCACTTGTACATCAGAAACAATTTCCATAATTATAGTTCTTATAATTAGAAATAGTTACATATTGTACTCACTCCTTCAGGCATTTTCTTAAAACAATAAGTCCTAAGTGTGAGGTGAAGGAGGACATAAATCAACTTCCCTTTGTTCATATCTACAATCTGCCTCTACATCATTGTTTGTCTAAACAGTGCTAAGCATTTCTCGGCATTATAGGAATGGGAAGGGATAAAATTTTCACCTAACTTTTATCACCAAATTCACAGATTGCAAATCACATCAGCTTCTTTGTAATGCTTACTAAATATGTGAATTCATTTGCATCACCACCTTTCTCTTTGGGAGCTGAAACACAGATCTTCCTGATTTGAGGTGAGTAGTCAATTGCTAGATAGAACCACCACCACCTCATGTGCCACCTTGCTCTTCACATTCCCCAAGGCTACCCCTTGTCAGGAGCTGTTTCCTTTATCTCCTTCTTCTGTTTAAATCAGAGGGGAGGGTAGTAGACATCCTGGACTTGATTATCCCTTGGCTTTCTTTTCTTAGGTAGTCTTAGACTACAATATTGAGTATTCATGCTTATCCTACACAGAATTGTATAAATGGAATGTTAAAATCTGCTCTGAGGTCATTTTGTGCATATTAGGCAATTATCAGTTTTAATTTTTGTGCATTATTTCCTTTTCCCACAGAGCTCCTCCTGTAATGCTGACATAGAACATTGAGAAGCTGTACAAGGTACAGAGCTATATGAGATCTAAGAACAAAACTATCAGATGATATTTTTTAAACTTTTTTATTTCTAAAGGAGAATATTGTGAGCCCAAAGTAAATATTTTAATTAACATAATGTGTGTCCCAACATATTTATACAAGTAAATAAAATGTCTATTTTTGGTTTAAAACTTTTATTTAAAATAATGATATTAAGTGTATTGAGATGATGCTTTTTAAAGCAAAGTTGTACAAATGTTGCTGGCATTTTCATCTTTCAGCTTTAGAACCTAATTTAGCCATCCCATGAGCTGCCCTGCAGGCTCTTCCCACATAGTTGATAGCACCATATTTGCAAAATCTATTTTTTGAAAGTTTTCAAAACAACAGTACTGACTGTATCCTTCCAAAGAAAATTACATTTCTTCTATTTTGTCCCTCCCATATCATTTGGCCTCTAATGTTCTAAAATTGTTTCTTGTGTGATTTTGCCATTGTTTCTGCTTGTAGTTCCTACTTTTTAGTTTCTGGATGCTTCTTACTCACAAAATTATATATTCATGATTAGAAGAGACTTTTGAGATTGTGGTCAGTGGTAGAATGAAATAAAATCCACCAAATTCTCACACTTTAGCTACATCAAGTTGTGGAGCATCCGGAGTTAATATATTCTGCAACCCAAAGATGAGATTAATGCCAACCTGTAGAATAGAAAAGATTAAAGATAATACCTGTAAAGGAACTAAAAGAGTACTGGCTGTACAATAAGCCATGCCTAACTACTACCTGAAAGATCTTTATCTCAGCAGTGTATGTGAATCACATTTTATAGCGTAGAATTCTGAAATAATTGGTCTTTTGCATTTTTATATACCATTGAAGAAATGGGGAGTTGGGAGGATGATTGTAACTTCATGCCAAAGAAGTGACAATAAAGATAATGCATGAGAATATTCCAAAGTGTGGCTTAAATGCTCATAACCCAATGGGCAAGGTTGGACAATAATTACAACTGATCTATATCTTGCATTTTGAAAATGAAAGAAAAAAGTTCTTTCTGAGATCTGCTAAGAACTGATGTTGGAATGCAAATTCACACTTAAAATGTTCTTATTAATGTGGTAGCAGGAGCTAATTAATACAGAAACTTACATTGCTTTCATTATGAGATGATTGCTGATGCTGCCCAAACCTTTTAGTATAGTAATAAAGAAATAAGTAACCTAATTTGAGGCAAAAGCAAAAAGAGAAACTTTTGCATAAAAGAGTACAAAACTGATCAAAGTTTAATAGTACCACTTTGGATTAGGGATAAAAATCTTTCATGGAAAATCCACAGAAAAAAGACATTTGCAATAATAAGGTCTGAAAATACGCTTCAAAGATATCCAACACAGACAGAAGGAAGAGACTACAGAAAGTGCTCATGAAATGATGTTTTAAGACTTTTTAATGATGTTAACATTTCATGGTTAAATAAGTTAAATAGTGATGAATATAAAATTGGAAAGGCTGAGAAAGGAAGTGTCCAGGATGATATGTCTTTCGCGATGAATGTATTTTTCCTCTTTTTGAAGACACACAACTCTGGAAATGCAACTCTCTATATATCAGTGAGCTGCTTCTGAAAATGCTAATGGAAATGGCTACAATAGAGAAGCAGACTTTGTGTTTTAATTAGTAATAATTATCAGTGTCAGAGGAAATTAAAGGAGAGATTAAAGATAGCAAGAAAGCACTTCATTGATCATCCTAAATTATAGATTGTCAGGAACACTTCAGATTGACAATATAATGACATGTATCCATATGACTCAGAGATACAGAGAGCGTATACGTGTTACTGTTATTTTTTTTAAATCTCTTTATTTCTTTAGTGAATCGAAGCTGATGAAAGTGGAAGCAAACTAAAATGAAACAAAAATCCTTTTACTTTTATTATTATTATTATTATGATGATGATGATGATGATGATGAAGGTTTTTGCTCACAGTAAAATAAGACAGCATATAAGAGTAAAAATCCTGCATCTGTAAAGAAGAAAAGTATCACAATGTTAAAAGATAGAGCACCTCATCTGAATGGTTGTGCCTAAGAAAATTGTAAATTTAAGAATGCTAAAGGTTTTATTTTCTTTAAATACACATAAGTTGAAAATACCTGTTAAAAAGACAATGGTCTGTTATTTAAATTTCTTTAAGTTATATCCTATATGTATATACATATGTCTATGAATGTGTGTCTGGCCGTGTTTGTGTACATAAAAAAGGATAGAATATACATTTGAATTAAGGATAGAAAATAGCTTTTACCACAAAGAAGTAGCCCATAGTTGTGCACATTTATCATCAGAGAAGAAATCTAAGTTTGCCGAAGTGTTGCCCTTAGACACAGACCTTTGTTGAGATAGAAACAAAATGGATTTTTAAAGCAGTGTGAACAGCCCTATTTTCTATCCTCCTCCATGTACAATCATCCTGAAAGCGACCTCCATCTGTAATTTCTGTTCCTCAAGGTCAATCAGCAGCAAGGCTGTACCAATACCTGTGTGATAATTTAGTCCAGTATCTCAGCATATCTCATCCCCAGCGAGAATGGGGCCCACTATGCATTTTCCTGGACAAGAAATGAAGGCAAGGCTCCTCAAGTCTCTCTCATACATCATCTCTTCCTGTATCTTTCCAGTCTTCCCACACGTATTCACTCTCTGTCCTTCTCAGCACAGTAATATCCCCTCAGGAAGGCCTAACAGAATTTGGGGTTCTGTTGATGATTACAGAAATAATTTATTTCCAAATGGAAGTTAATCTGATAGAAGTAGTCAAATTTTCCCTGAGCTCAGGCAGAAACAAACTTCTTCATTGCTAGTGTACTGATTCCTTCCACTATTATAGTGATGGGGAAGACAAATTATCCAATTACTAGACCCGCTGCTCTAGGCTATACAAAATAACATCCTGATTAATCTAACTACATCAAAGAAACACTCCTGTTTAGAACAAGTCCCCTAAAACAAACAGTATTGGATTACGAATAAAGATGAGTCATATTTGTTTGTTAGTGCTTATGGGTATTTCAATCCTGAATAAAGAGTCTACTTAAGGTGAAAAATATTTGTCTAAATGCCTTTAATGTGTTATGTACTTAAAATTGTATTCAATAGTAAAAGTGATAACATTCATAAAATCACATAAAATAAGTCGGGAATTTTATTCTGATTCATTTTTGTTTAACTAGAAACAAATGTCACAACTTTGAATTTTTTACTATATATTTAAAATGAAATATATATGTACATAGTTATAACTGGTTATAGCCAGTACCTTATTTTTGTTAAACTACTCACTTATGACTTCACTGTCTTTCTATCTCCTTCAGACCTAACATTTCAATCAGTTTTTTTTCTTTTTGCTGATTGTTGGGGTTGAATAATTAACTCAGTTATACAACAGAATGGCCCTTTTATCCACTTTCCCTAGAAGCAAACAACTTCACCTTTGAAATAATTTTTAAATAAAAGAATCATGTTTAAAAACTGTATCAAACACAGATTGAAAATATAAATCAAAACCATACAATGTACTCCTTGAAAGGAAGTTAAAGAACCCTCCTCTAGTATGTCAGCATCCTTAGATTAATGTATTATGTAAAAAGAACATGGATGCTATTCTCCCTAGAAAATAGGGATAGATAATAGGGGGAAATGGCACCATTTTTTCTTTTTCTTTTTTTTTTTTTAGTACTTTAAGAATAATACCAATCAAAATTCCCATTTCTTCCCTTCCTCCAGCTTCCCTCCCCTTCCCCGTATTCTCTCCCGTTCCACCCCCTCCAGTCCTAAGGGAGGGCATGACACCTTGCCCTGTGGGAAGTTCAAGTCCCTGCCCACTACATCCAGGAGTAGGAAGGTATGCATCCAAATAGACTAGGATCCCAAAAAGCCAATACATGCAGTAAGGACAAATCCCAGAGTCATTGTCATTTGCTCCTCAGTCAGCCCCAAGTGTCAGCCACATTCAGAGGGACCAGTTTGATCCCATGTTCTTTTGTTCCCAGTCCAGCTGAGTTGGTGAGCTCCCACTATCTCAGGTATACTGTTTCAGTGGGCAAACCCCTCGTGGTCCAGACTTCCTTACTCATATTCTCCCTCCTTCTACTCTTCAACTGGACCTTGGGAGCTCAGTCCAGTGCTCCGATGTGGGTCTCTGTCTCTGTCTCCATCTATCGCCAGAAGAAGGTTCTATGGTGATATTCAAGATAGTTATCAGTCTGACTATAGGACAAGGCCAGTTCAGGCACCCTCTCCTCCACTGCTCAGGGTCCTAGCTGGGGTCATCCCTGTGGACTCCTGGCAACCCCTCCAGAGCTAAATCTCTTGCCAACCCCAAAATGGCTCCTTCAATTAATATATCTTCTTCCCTGATCCCATATCCATCCTTCCTCCATCTCAACCATCCCACTCCCCCAAGCTCTCTCCAACCCTCCCCTTCTCTTCTCACTCTCCCCCTCCCCCATTCCCTCTAAGTCCCTCCTCTCCCATGCTCCCAATTTTTGCCAGGTGTCTGCGTCCAATTTCCAGGTAGATCTATATATGTTTTTCTTTGGGTTAACCTTATTACTTAGCTTCTCTAGGATCATGAACTTTAGGCTCAATGTCCTTTGTTTGTGGCTAGAATTCACTGATGAGTAAGTACATACCATATTCACATTTTTGGGTCTGAGTTACCTCACTCAGTGTAGTGTTTTCTACTTCCATCCATTTGCATGCAAAATTCAAGATGTCATTTTTTTTTACCGCTGAGTAGTACCCTAATGTGTATATATTCCACACTTTCTTTATCCATTCTTCCATTGAGGAGCATTTGGGTTTTTTCCGGGTTCTGGCTATTACAAATAATGCTGCTTTGAACACAGTTGAACAAATGCTTTTGTAGTATGATTGAGCATCTCTTGGGTTTATTCCCAAGAGTGATATTGCTGGATCCTGAGGTAGGTTGACTCCCAATTTTCTAAGAAACCATCACACTGGTTTCCCAAGTGGTTGCACAAGTTTGCATTCCCACAAGCAATGGATGAGTGTTCACCTTACTCTACATTCTCTCCAGCATAAGCTGTCATTGGTGCTTTTGATTTTAGCCATTCTGACTGGTGTAAAATGGTATCTAAAAGTTGTTTTGATTTGGATTTCCCTGAATGCTAAGGAAGTTGAACATATCCTTAAGTATCTTTTGGCCATTTGAACTTCTTCTGTTGAGAATTCTCTGTTCAGTTCAGTACCCCATTATTTAACTGGGTTATTTAGAATTTTAATGTCTAGTTTATTGAGTTCTTTAAGTATTTTGGAGATCAGACCTTTGTCTGATGCAAGGTTGGTGAAGATCTTCTCCCACTCGGTATGTTGCCTTTTTGGCTTATTGACTGTGTCTTTTGCTTTACAGACGCTTCTCAGTTTCAGGAGGTCCCATTTATTCATTGTTGCTCTTATGGTCTGTGCTACTGGAGTTATAAATTCTCAATGGCACCCTTCTTAAGTCAGCCGTGCAACCTTAATCAACACAGACTGTTAGCTGGACTGAGAGCATTGGAGCCAAGTCATCCTAGAAAAATAGGACTTGCCAATGTTTTTAGTTCTGTGGGTCTGAAGTTTCATTAATAAAATGAATCCTAGGCATAAGTGTCCTTAAATTACTCTTTTCATTTAACTTAATTATGGAAAATTCTTTTCTGGCCTGGCAGTGGCTGCCTATACCTTTAATCCTAGCCCTCTGCAGGCAGAGGTGGGTCTATCAGTGAGGTCCAGGCCAGCTGGTGATACATAGAGAAACACTGCCTCTATTCTTCCATCAAATAGGAGACATTGATTAGTTGTTAAACCTGTCAAGCTCCAAAATATATAACAAAATTGATGGTAAGGTCTAACCATTTATCTCCTGTAAATAAAATTAAATAACAATATTTGATACCTAACATGCTTAGGAGAAGATTTTTAATCATAAATATAATAGAATATTCCAATTAATACAATAACAATTACCAACTACCAGGGTAAATTCCATTAGGAAAGATTCCCCCTGTCATAGACATCAGTTGCAGGAAATTTAATTTATTTGGGCCATGTACATTAAAGGTGGTTCATATATGGTGTTCTTTTAATCTCCATTCCTTTATCAACAACTCTTCTAAATGACAGAAATTACTGACTATGACCCTGAAAACCGAAGAGAAAAAATTATTAATGTCTCAATTATTACTGAAATGAAAGGTAATGGGCTTAGACAGGAAACTTCTACTGATTTGGGGGAAATTTGAATATTGAGAACAGTATTTAAAGGGTGAAAGGTCTTGTTTTATACAACTGACAGGGGGAAAGGGGACCTAGCTGTTAGCAAAGTGTCAGCCTGGAGCGAGGAACAAAAGCCAGTGTAGAAAAACTCCAGGCACAATGCAAGCTACCAATGTCTGTATATGACAGCCAGCAGGTACTGATGGTTAGAAGACCCAGCGATTATGGACCTTTTATTCGAGCTGCATGGGCAGTGGCAGGATAAAGTAAACTGGAAAATGACTAGAACTGTAAACTATTTCAAGTATCCTCTGAGCAGAATGTCCGCTGATGTCTTATGTGTCTGAGTGCCTCGACCCCCAACCTACCACTGCTGAGGTGGGATGGGACAGCACCGCCATGGGAAAGCTTCTGCGGGATGAGCTTTCTTACTCTCTCCCTGAGTTTTGACAGACTTCTCCTGATTGGTTTTTGTCTTATGATCCTTTCCCATTCACGCACCGAGTCACTTGAACAATCAGTCAGAGGCCACTTGAACAATCTACATAAATCCATGTACATCGCACGTTCACCAGTTTGGCTAGCAGCATGCTGAGTCTAGGAGCCAAGCTCTGAGGTGCCCTTCAGAAGACTGAAGTCTTCAGATTCATCTCAGATTGCTTTTCAGTGAGAGAAGAGAAGGGGAACTCCTTTAGCTTTAAAAGACACCAGACACAGACTGTGTCACGATGCAGAAACTTGCTGCTTCAAGTGCAAGGAGGACGCACTCCAACCTTTGAGTCCTGTAGCTTTAACTGAAGTGAGGTTGGAGTGGAAGTAAGTACTCACCAATATTCAAGATCTTCCAGAAGGGAGTGATGTGTCATTCCTGCTACACTCCCTGCAGGATTTCTCTACCTGTGGCTTCCATGAGCTGGCACTGTGAAACCCCGCAAAGAATTTAGAGAGCTGGATCATGTGCAGGTCTTCTTCCCATCACAGTGCAAGCCTAATAAACAAGACAGAGCTGCAGCAGTCACAGCCTCCCTTCCTTGGCCTCCTGTTGCTACCAGAGGTCTCAGAAACCCCATTTTTCTGTTTATGTTCCCATTCTCTTGTTTAAATCATCCCTACCTCATAAATAAAATGTCATTTGTTTCCTTTTCTTTACACCCATTCAATTCTTCAAGAGAAGAAAGGACAGGAATCTGATTGGAGAGTCAACTGTCTCACAAGAGCAACCCCTAGTGATCTATGCAGAGAAACCATCATTTCTTTCTTTCATTGCTACTATTATTTCTGGGCCATCCACATAATGTGTTTTATAAAAATAATAATACACTTCAAAGTGTGCTCCTTCTTGGAGCATTCTCTCCTGAGACCCACTTCATGCTGTAGGACACAGGGTCTTCTCATGGAGACATGGATAAAATGTCATGTGCTAGAGAATTGACACCCCCTGCTCCCTACATGACAGTTTCACAAGTGACCCTGCCATCCTGCCTCCTGATGTGGAAAGAGACATACCACCCCGTTGGTTCTCAGTGCTTAGATAAATAGTCAAGGCTGATTTAAGCTGCTGACATATGGGTCAGTTTGTTTTAGGTAATTGATAGAATCAAACTGAAATGTCATGTTTTAGATGATTTGAAAAGATATCATTGTCAAACCCTTTGATCCTTTGCCTTTCTCAAAGTGTACAGTTTCCTTCTTCAGTACCTACATTCTTTATGTACAGACAACTTGTGAATGGGGCTGACTTTACAAATCGGTAGAACTCAAAAGCGAAAGGTGAATAACCTGATTTAAACAAGGTGACATAGGGGAGGAGAAGAGTGTGTCAGAGGCAAACACTTCTTACAAACCTAGCAAGCAGGGCTCCCTGTGTCACTAAGCAAGCTTTGGATATAATACAAAACCTATCTTAAAATGTCATACACAATAAATTATATTAATTGGCTCTAGTAATAAAGAAGTCCAATGTAAGTGAGTTCAATAAAGCCTCTGGCAGTAGTGTGTATTGGGAAAAGGTTTCCAAGTTCTTGGTAACTCATTAAGAACTGAGTAAAGATGCACGTGGAATGTAAAAAGAATGGGAAGAATTAAAAACCCAAAGGAGAGGCAGCATTGGAAATGCCCTGTAGGGCAATAGAAGACCAATGAATAAGAAATTAGTTAAGAATCCAGTTATTGTTTGGGACTTAAATTTATGGGGTACAAGAGAAGAGGTGGAGTTTGGGAACTAAGGTGTGAAGCATGAGTAGATCTATATTTTTCTTGGCAGATTTTGAGTTTGTAAACTTTTACATGATATTCATAAACCCTTCCTTAATGCTTCTAATTTTAATCTTATGTATGTTTAATTATGCATGAACATGATTTGCTTAATAGAATTTTGTTTGTTGTGTGTTTCCCTAAAAGGTTTGTTCAGGTGACAGAGTTTACTTTACTACATATGTGCTTAAAAATAGTCTAAGCCAGGTTGACCCTCTACCTTCTGTATATAGATACATTCTGAAGAAATTTTGACTGTAAACTTTCTATGAAAGATAAGATATTCAGGATTGTTTAAAAGAAAAAAATAATTTGGTTGTTTCTTTTGGATGTAGGTATAGTTTGATAAATATGGAGGTTACATGATGCTAAATTTATTGCTAGAACACAAGAGGTTCATTTGTCCAAGCCAAATGTAGTCTCAGGTTGCTAAGATATTCCATATGCATCCCAAAGCATCTTTATTTTTTTCTTTTTGGTCATTGTTTTAGTCAGTGTTTTAGTCCTATGAAGGGGCACCATAAACAAAGGAACGATTACAAAAGAAAACATTTAATTGCGGGTTTTCTTGCAATTTCAGGGGTTTCTTTTATGATCACGGTAAGGGAGCGTGGTTGCATTCACAGTACTGGAACAGTAGTCGATGCTTACTTCACTATCTGTAGGCAAACTGGGTTGGAGGAGTGGAAAGACAGAAGAAAGACGGAAAGACAGAAACTAAGAGAAGGAAACACTGAGCCAGAGACACAGAGAGACAGTACCTGCCTGACTCGGGCTTTTGAAACTTCCAACCCCAAACCCAGTGACATATCTCATTCAACAAAGCCACATCAACTACAACTAGGCCACACCTCCTAATTATTCTAAGCTTTTCAGTTTGACTTCCTAGTGATTAAAATTTTAAATATAAGAGCAAATTGTGGGGCAATTTTATTCAAATCATCACAGTAATTTTTAATTTTACTTTTCCAATTGTGACTTCAAAGTTTTCCCCATAAAGATTTTGCTACTGAAGCAAAGGGACAGTCACTTATATAACATCTAAAGGACTTCTTCCTAGTTCTTTAATTTTCCTGATTCTTCATCAATCACCAAATCTAAGAATATCTAGGGTACTTGGGAGTTAAATGCATGACCAAAACGATCACAGAGGAAAAAGAAATGGCATTATTTCAATTGGATGAAAGTCACTAATAAATATTGTCAGATTCCCAGTCCAAAATAAATAGGTCCTCGGGGCCTTAATTTATCTCTTTTCTACTCAACTAACTCAATACATAACGGTCAGTCTATTGTTTTTGACCATACTTTCCTGACAAGAAAATTGATGTGCTGGGTAGGATGATTTTAGCTGCAAGTAACAGAATCATCAACTCAAACTCACTTAGACAAAAAAGAGACTGTATTGCCTTTAGAATTTGGGAAGTCTAGGACTCCAGAAGACTTCAGGCACTGTTCAATTTTAATTCAGCTTCTGTTTATATGAGTTGCCTCATCCTGCCTCTATCTACATGGATAGAAGACAGTCAACATCTGCAAAACAAAAAAAAAATGAAACTGTATGTTGATTATAAGTATAGTCCTATTTACTGTTTTATTGACATCATAATTTATTTCACCCTTTGATTATACACATAATCTGGATCACTTATTTAATCCTTGAGCGTTAAGGGTACATTATATTGAATACTTAAATAATTATAAGAATCTTTTTAATGCAATTGGGTTGAGTTAGGTAAGCTAAATCATATACTATATTAAGAAAGCTAAACACTTGTCCTATATTAATGCTATCAGTAACTCTTTGTTGGTGTAATAAAATTCCTGACCAAAGCAACAAGATTTGTTGTTCCTTATATTACCAGAAGGATAGATTACATTACTCAAGGCAGCAATCAAGAAACGCACAGTGGTAGGAACATTTTTATCCATGTATACCCAGGAAGAAGAAAAAGGAAACAAGGGGTAGTATGAGGCTCTAAAAACTCCAAACAGTTCACAATGGTGTACCTCATTAGCAAGTACCAACCACCTAAACCTCCAATAAACTCTCCAAACAGACTGTAAACGGGAGACCAAGTGTTCAGATATGGGTCTCTGAGCCTACACTAACCATTGTAAGTAAGAACTTCATACTCTGTCACTGGGATTATCATATTCCCCTGCATTTCTCATAACTTAAAAATATAAATCAGGAGCTGGAAAGCCACTAAGCAATCAAGAACACAGACTGCTCTTTCAGAGACCCAGATTCAATTTCTAGCAGTCACGTGATGGGCCACTATTACCTGTAACTCAGGTTCCCTTCATTTGACTTCAGGGCACCAGTCACACACCTGGTGTCCAGTTATATATGAAATCAACACACTTATGAATATAAAATTAAATATTGAGTGGAAAGAGAATATAAAGCATACACTTGCCCAGATCACATTCTAATCAAAAACTATAGGATAAAAAGAAGATCAGGGTTATCTTTGCTGAGTTAGACCTCTTTTAGACCATGCTTTCACATGATACCTAAAATATTGCTATATAGTTTAAGTAACAATAAGGCTTCATAGCACTTGTAACATGAGAAAGATAGGTGAGTTAAAGTGACCCCTAAGTCTCTTATCCTGGAAACAACATGTTTAGTATTTAACACATAACTCAAAATAAAAATACAGATTGCTTATGCCCTTTTGCTCAGAAATTTGGGGACTATGTAAATGTTGTCCACAGCAGTGAGTACAGCTTTATAGTCACATGTCATGAGAAGTTTGCTCAGGATTATTGAAAAGTAAATGAAAAAAATAGGAATGATAAAATCAAAGGGTTTTGTATGAACATATTTAATGAGATATGCCAATAAGAAGGCAATAGCAAACAATTTAACTATATAATGGGAAATCTAAGCAAATAACAGATCTTTAGGGACATAAAAATTTTAAAAAAACAGGATATAAACAGTAGGAGCTGTTGAGATACGTGCTCCTATCTTTGTCATTGATGCTGAAAAGCCTTAAATGGAGCATTCTCTTGAGACAGTGACTGACAAGACTCTTGCTACATCATATAGAATAATAGTATTGGCTACAAACTTTGCCAGCATTGAATATCTTGCTGACATTGATGAAATGACTTGTGGTATATATTGGTGCAACTTACCAAAGATTTTTTTTTTTTTTGGATTTTTCGAGACAGGGTTTCTCCGTAGCTTTTGGTTCCTGTCCTGGAACTAGCTCTTGTAGACCAGGCTGGCCTCGAACTCACAGAGATCTGCCTGCCTCTGCCTCCCGAGTGCTGGGATTAAAGGCCTGCGCCACCACCGCCCGGCTTACCAAAGATTCTTGAATCACGGCCTTAAGAACACATGTTACCTGCTTTGTGTGTCTTTGTTTGAATGAAATCTTTTTTGTTTATTTTTTAATTTATTTTCAATGAAACCAGTATAGATCCATCTTTCAGGAAATAATCTGATGTTTGTACCAAGACATTGTACAACTGGATTATTGTTGATATATAAATTCCATATAGATATAATATTCCAAATGGCATTAAAATCAAGCAAGTGTAGGTATTTTATTGTCTGTATGATGTCAAGTAAATACACAGCAGAATGTTTTTTATTAACAATTCTTTTTCTTTCAGAAAAAAGAAAATCTCTGGGCATTGGACATTTAACTCTATCACTAGTAATGGATGTTTGAAACACTATATCTCATTTTTACTTCTTAAACATTCATAGTGAATCTAGTCTACCAAATTATCTGAAGTCTGACAATACATAATTAGTTTTCTTTCTTTATGCAAATAGTAGTAAGATATCCCTATACCTGGTACAGGAATTATTACTTCCTGGAATCTCATTTCCCCAGATGAATGTGTACAATATTTTGTACATCCTTTTCAAAATAAGAACAACAACAGATAGTGATGTATTCTGTTGCAAACTAGAAAATAAAGCCAAAAATTGAGTTTATGTATGAATAATGAAAATATTTAGAATATCCAATAAAACAAGAGATTAACAAAGACTGAACTTAAATCTACATTTGGTTTTAGTCATTTAAAACGTGATTCAACACAGTATTATCTTCTATATAGTGTATTTTCTTGGAAGAAGCGAAATGGCCTTCAGTGTAGCAAAGCTAAACAACTACATTCCAAATGAAGCTCTAGTACACACATTGTCTTTGTGTTGGCTAACTCTAATATCTTTAGTTTTCATAGTCACTCTATTATTTGCAATGTTTTTCTTCTCAGGAAAGAAAAGTGTAGGCTCTAAAGCAGGTCTGAGTTTTCATCCTGACAGAATTAGAAAATGGTTTTTGCTATTTATCTTTTAACTTCCATCAAGTCTTAAAACACTGTTTTTGTCTTTTTTTTTCCTTGTGAAATACAGTAGTAGCAAATCCCACAATCCTGTTCCATAGGCATATAACAAATGTAAGCGAGAACCTGATAGAATAGAACACTACTGGTTATTACCATGTGAATGAGCGACTATCTCAACATGTTACTATATTATTCTTACTTCTTTGCTGTTAGCAGGTCAAACTATACCTTCTCAGGAGGGATAGTTCCTTTATTAGATTTTTAAAATTAATTATAGTACTTTTGATAGTTGTACGTGTGTATGTCTGTTTAGTCATTGGATGACATCCTCCAATTTTATTATCTTCCCTTTATTATTTTCCAGTCTGCAAGCCTCCCTTTTGAATATATTCTCGTGTCTGTAATATTCTACATCCTGTGTTGATGGCAGATATTTCAAAGCAGGGAGATCTTAGGTTAAGTGCTAGGGCATCAGACCCAGTTTATCCTCTTTGGCATAATAAATGTTCTTGCCACACCATCCTACACTTCTCTCTTGCAGTATGGATGTATTTCTATCTATCTATCTATCTATCTATCTATCTATCTATCTATCTATCTATCTATCTATCTCTTTATTTTTGTGTGTGTTAGAATGTATCTATTTATTTTTAAGAATGGATAAATGTTATATATAGCTTCACTATCCATTGCTTCTAATAATAAACATGATACACATTGTCTCTGTTCATCATCTCTTTAAACTCTACATTAATCCTATTTTGGTAACTGTAACTGCAATTGGTAGAAATCAAATTAGATTCAGATGAGCTGGGAAATCTCTCTCACAGTGGACTGTTTAAGTATGCTCAAGCCAATAGTCTTATAAATTAATCCCAAGAGAAAATATCAAACAAGATTTTAAAATAAACTAAACAATGGGACACCATCTCTTAAGTTTTGAGAAGTAAATGAACTCAAATGGGTAGATATATAGAATTAATTTGTTTATGTAATTTAATATTTTTATAAATTACTATAATTATGTAATAAATTATTATTACGTATCTTTCTCATGTACTGCCAGTATTCACTAGGTTTGCTAAAATAACATGTTTAAATTTTCATTACAAATTAGGAGGTTCTAAAAAGTGTTTCCACTGCATGGATAATGCTTTCTTGCTTAAACATCAACAATAAAAAAGAGTAACAAAACAATTAGACATAATGCAAGAATGGATGATTAGTATCTTGATACATACTGTTTTAGGCACTGTGTTTAAAATACTTAAATGCAAAAGTTTTACAGGGTGTTATTTATCTAAGTGAACTTTACAAAATATCCAGCATAAGAACTGTCACCAAGAATGTCTGGAAGCTTTGAAAAATCAATAAAGTATGTTATTATTCTGTCCTAGGGAAAAATGAGATTTGATCAAGAGTTTGTGTCAACACTACATATCCCATGTCCTATAACACTCAATGAAACACAGATATACTGTATATTTTCTCATTAAATGGAATATTTCCTAAAATGTTTTGAGAACTTCCTGAATATGAAAGTTACCCAGTATCCTGTATATAGTGACCAAATTCAATGAAGAAATCAGAATATAAACCCTATCACATAAGATACATCAGAGAATATGCAGAAACAACAGATTAAATAATATCATCTCCATCATATATGGAACTGAGATTTGAAATGGTGAACTCTCGTTTAATTCTCACTTACATTATTAAATATTATGCTTTTATATTTACATGCACTGTCCTCAAACATCCATGTGTGCATATACATATGTTTTAAAACAGGTGATTCTGTTAGTGGTAAGTCAATCCAATGACAAGATTAAGATTACTTTAAACTGTCATTTCCCATGCAATTAAAAGACCTGTGTTGAAGTTCCTGCCTCTAACATCCTGTCTTGGCTTCCTTCTCTGACCTCTCTCAGTGGTAAAGTGTTACCTAAGATTGGTAAAATAAAATAAACCATTTTCTCTCCAAGTTGTTTTTGGCCATGGTTTTTCATAACAACAACAGAAAACTAAGATATCAGGTATGCACCAAAATAAATATATGTGGCTATACTTAACTCCTCTTAGTGTATACATTTTTAGTACATAAGAAATGCTAAAGGAATTAGGTATAAACACAGTTTACATTCCTTAAAAATGATTTTAATAGCACATATTGAATTATCTAATTGAATTTTCTAATTTTTCAAAACTGTGTTGTGAAGCCATAGTTAAAATATAGCACTTACTTATAGTGAATATTAATAAAACATAAATATATAAATATTGATATGTTGAAGAATTGAATACATTTATCTCAGTAGTTAAATTATTCCCCTCTGAATTGAGTGTCTGCATTTCCACACAGGGTAAATAAAGAATGCTCGTTCATTTCCTGGCCATCTGGAAACAAACAATACACAGAAACTATATTAATTGCAACATTGTTTGACCTAAAAGCTTAGGATTCTTATTAACTAATTCTTATATCTTAAATTAACCCATTTCTATCATTTTGTGTAACACCATGAAGTGGTGGCTACTTAGATAAGGTTTCTGCTCCTGTCTCCTTCAGCACCTACATGCTGTCTCTCTGACTCTACCTATTCTCTCTATATATCTTTGTTTGGATTTCCTGCCTGGCTTTATTCTGCTAAGCCATTGGCCAAAACAGCTTTATTAATCAACCAATAAAAGCAACATATATACAGAGAACATCCCACATCATCTTCCCTTTTCTGTCTAAATAAAGAGTAAGGTTTAACTTTAACAAAGTAAAATTGCATATAAAAAACCGTTTTTCAGGCAGGATTTGGATTTCCATTTTTTGTTTTTTTTCCTTTTGGCAATTTAGGGAAATTCTTTTTTCTTTCTTCTTTTTTTTTTGGTTTTAAGTTTTTTTTTCCATTTTTTTTTTTTTCCCACTTAAAAAATCTATAACTATATGTCTTCAACTATTCAAAAACCCAAGAAGGATATAATATTACCTAAGTAAACAGGAAGTGCATTTTACGCCACTTCCAAAACTTTCGAACTGACAGAGACACCTCGCTGTCTTAATAGTTACCCAAAGTTCTTCTGTAATATTAGGGCACCCATTTTCAGCCTACAGGCCTATAGTATCTAGCAGACTTTTCTATGAAGCAGAATATATGAAGATCTGTTTTGCCTTTTAATGGCAACGTTCATCAGTTAATTCTTCTGTGCCCTGTAGAATGTCTGGCATTTTCTTCTGCAAAACAAAAACCCTGAAGGACCAGCCATCGTTTAGAACATTAGAATACTCCTTTTCTGTGGGTCCTGCATGTCCAGTTTATACAGCATACCATAAAGCAGTCCAGGCAAGAGCAGTTTCCTGCCCATTGGCTAGCCTTGTCACATTGAAGGCACATTTCATCACAGGTTTCTTTAATGCCTATCATTCTCTCTGAAGTAATTATTTTTAACAGTCTCACTGTTGAGAAAAGTCTAAGTTCTTAAAACATTTTAAATGCCATATTCTGTAGGACTTTGACATGCTGAAGATTATATATCTAACGGAAATATGTGTCTGTATATCTAGAAAACCTAACTAATACAATTAAAATTTCATTTGATAAAAAAAATTGACCTTAAATTTGTATCAATAGACCAATGTTCATATAATGCAGAGCATTCATATCTATGTCATATCCTGCTTTAAATGAAAACAAACGTTTATGAATAGTAATTTTGGGAATTTGGCATTTTTTTTTCTATACTGCTTCCTTCTTTTAGTTGGGCAAAGTATTTTTCAGATTGACACAGAACTTTTTGGGGGGTCTTCTTAAAAAACTACATTAGCCTAAGAGAAATCCACAATCTCTTATCTTCTGTGGAAACAAATACAGAACCTCTTTTCTGATGCAACATATATTTAGATTCAAAATTTCAAGTCAAGATATCTTTATGTTGGTTTAACTTAGCAGTGCTCACAATCAAATCTCTCTATGCAGTCAAAATTTCAAAGAAAACACAATAATATATAAAATCTGGTCTCTGTGTATGTTACCATCCCCATGTGGTTTATTTTTCTTTACTACTTTAAGCTATGACTGTCTATACTCTGTTTAAAAGCTTTGCTTTATTTTATAAAACTATTTACTTATTTTTATAACTGTCTATACTCTTTTTCAATTTCTCCTAAGCCTGTGTATATTTTTAAACACCCTGTGTCTTGTTTAGAGGTCTTTTATGTCTGACTCTATTGTGAATCTAGAATATTTTTTCTGAACAGGAGTGCTTTCTTTTTAAATTGTTAAGTGGGTGTGTCTAAGACCAACTCCATGGCCCTGCCCAGTCCAACATGGTGGATACATAACATGTTTATGACTTCTGCAAGCCTTGCTCACCGCCCAAGCTCCAGGGATGCAGGGGTTCTATGTTGTCATTAAGCAATTTGTAACACACTGCTCACAGACAGCATTTAAATACAGGACATCTCAAAAAAGCCAGAGTTCATTCTGTCACCATAAACCAGGAAGCTGTCTCTTAAAGAAGCCACTAACACTGACTCAGGAAGACTTCTCTTAAAGGAGCCATTCCTATCTGAAAAAAAAAATACAGCTACTAAGAAGCTCTGCTTAACTCTGTTCTTTTGTGTCTAGAATTCCTTCTGCAGATCTCTTAGTATTTATGTGAATGAAATTGCCCCATACTGGCACCATTTGTAAACAAAGTCTGCTTGTTCATTTTCGGGCCACCTAGACCCAAATAATCACACAGAAATTATATTAATTACAACACTGTTTGGTCTATTAGCTCAGGCTTCTT
>NC_022032.1:23706105-23718667 GCF_000317375.1 Microtus ochrogaster | reverse complement strand
TACTTTTAGTGAATATTAATAAAACATAAATATATAAATATTGATATGTTGAAGAATTGAATACATTTATCTCAGTAGTTAAATTATTCCCCTCTGAATTGAGTGTCTGCATTTCCACACAGGGTAAATAAAGAATGCTCGTTCATTTCCTGGCCATCTGGAAACAAACAATACACAGAAACTATATTAATTGCAACATTGTTTGACCTAAAAGCTTAGGATTCTTATTAACTAATTCTTATATCTTAAATTAACCCATTTCTATCATTTTGTGTAACACCATGAAGTGGTGGCTACTTAGATAAGGTTTCTGCTCCTGTCTCCTTCAGCACCTACATGCTGTCTCTCTGACTCTACCTATTCTCTCTATATATCTTTGTTTGGATTTCCTGCCTGGCTTTATTCTGCTAAGCCATTGGCCAAAACAGCTTTATTAATCAACCAATAAAAGCAACATATATACAGAGAACATCCCACATCATCTTCCCTTTTCTGTCTAAATAAAGAGTAAGGTTTAACTTTAACAAAGTAAAATTGCATATAAAAAAACAGTTATCAAGCAAGAATTAGAGTTACAATATTTAGTCTATTTACATTTGGCAAATTAAGGAAAATACTCTATCATCCATCCTATCTTTCTGAGTCTAAAGTTTTATATCCAATTTATCTTTTATCACAACTAAAAAATATATAACTATATGTCTTCAACTATTCAAAAACCCAAGAAGGATATAATATTACCTAAGTAAACAGGAAGTGCATTTTACGCCACTTCCAAAACTTTCGAACTGACAGAGACACCTCGCTGTCTTAATAGTTACCCAAAGTTCTTCTGTAATATTAGGGCACCCATTTTCAGCCTACAGGCCTATAGTATCTAGCAGACTTTTCTATGAAGCAGAATATATGAAGATCTGTTTTGCCTTTTAATGGCAACGTTCATCAGTTAATTCTTCTGTGCCCTGTAGAATGTCTGGCATTTTCTTCTGCAAAACAAAAACCCTGAAGGACCAGCCATCGTTTAGAACATTAGAATACTCCTTTTCTGTGGGTCCTGCATGTCCAGTTTATACAGCATACCATAAAGCAGTCCAGGCAAGAGCAGTTTCCTGCCCATTGGCTAGCCTTGTCACATTGAAGGCACATTTCATCACAGGTTTCTTTAATGCCTATCATTCTCTCTGAAGTAATTATTTTTAACAGTCTCACTGTTGAGAAAAGTCTAAGTTCTTAAAACATTTTAAATGCCATATTCTGTAGGACTTTGACATGCTGAAGATTATATATCTAACGGAAATATGTGTCTGTATATCTAGAAAACCTAACTAATACAATTAAAATTTCATTTGATAAAAAAAATTGACCTTAAATTTGTATCAATAGACCAATGTTCATATAATGCAGAGCATTCATATCTATGTCATATCCTGCTTTAAATGAAAACAAACGTTTATGAATAGTAATTTTGGGAATTTGGCATTTTTTTTTCTATACTGCTTCCTTCTTTTAGTTGGGCAAAGTATTTTTCAGATTGACACAGAACTTTTTGGGGGGTCTTCTTAAAAAACTACATTAGCCTAAGAGAAATCCACAATCTCTTATCTTCTGTGGAAACAAATACAGAACCTCTTTTCTGATGCAACATATATTTAGATTCAAAATTTCAAGTCAAGATATCTTTATGTTGGTTTAACTTAGCAGTGCTCACAATCAAATCTCTCTATGCAGTCAAAATTTCAAAGAAAACACAATAATATATAAAATCTGGTCTCTGTGTATGTTACCATCCCCATGTGGTTTATTTTTCTTTACTACTTTAAGCTATGACTGTCTATACTCTGTTTAAAAGCTTTGCTTTATTTTATAAAACTATTTACTTATTTTTATAACTGTCTATACTCTTTTTCAATTTCTCCTAAGCCTGTGTATATTTTTAAACACCCTGTGTCTTGTTTAGAGGTCTTTTATGTCTGACTCTATTGTGAATCTAGAATATTTTTTCTGAACAGGAGTGCTTTCTTTTTAAATTGTTAAGTGGGTGTGTCTAAGACCAACTCCATGGCCCTGCCCAGTCCAACATGGTGGATACATAACATGTTTATGACTTCTGCAAGCCTTGCTCACCGCCCAAGCTCCAGGGATGCAGGGGTTCTATGTTGTCATTAAGCAATTTGTAACACACTGCTCACAGACAGCATTTAAATACAGGACATCTCAAAAAAGCCAGAGTTCATTCTGTCACCATAAACCAGGAAGCTGTCTCTTAAAGAAGCCACTAACACTGACTCAGGAAGACTTCTCTTAAAGGAGCCATTCCTATCTGAAAAAAAAAATACAGCTACTAAGAAGCTCTGCTTAACTCTGTTCTTTTGTGTCTAGAATTCCTTCTGCAGATCTCTTAGTATTTATGTGAATGAAATTGCCCCATACTGGCACCATTTGTAAACAAAGTCTGCTTGTTCATTTTCGGGCCACCTAGACCCAAATAATCACACAGAAATTATATTAATTACAACACTGTTTGGTCTATTAGCTCAGGCTTCTTTTTAACTAACTGTTACATCTTAAATTAACCTATTTTTATTAACCTGTGTATCGCCATGAGGCTGTGGCCTACAGGATAAGGTTCTTGTTCTGTCTCTGGTGAGGGAGGACCTTCTGTCTATGTGTTGCTTTTATTGGTTAATGAATAAAGAAACTGCTTTGGACCTATAGCAGAGCTCTAGGGGAACAGAGCTAAGGGAGGAAAACTAAACTGTATGCTGGAAAAATGGAGGTGGCATCAGAGAGATGCCATGGAGCTTCGAGGGCCAGACATGCTCAAACTTTGCTGGTAAGCCATTGCCATGTTTTGATACACAGATTAATGGAGATGGGTTAAATTAATATGTATAAGTTAGCCGATAAGAAACTAGAGCTAATGGGTCAGTGATTTAATTAATACAGTTTTTGTGTGATAATTTTGGGTCTAAGCTAGCCATGAGGCCAGGAACAAACAAGCAGCTTCCTCCTCTAACAGGTCTCTTTGCACTACATGGTGTCGTATTTCCCACCTGGATTTATTCTGCTAATCCATTGGTCAAAACAGCTTTATTCATAAAGTGATAAAAGCAACATCTGTACAGAAGGACATCCCAATCAACAAAGCAATCACTGGAGTGTACACTATCCCAAAACCTATTAACATTTCAAATAATTTGCCAGCCTTCAAATTCTCCATCTTTATTCTATACACAACTAACACACATCCCATCAGAGATTCTAAATATCCTACATGATGACATGGTTCAGAGTTTCCATACAGCTCTCCAGTAGAGTCACAAATGTTGTGAGTAGCAACAGAAAAGAGTGGAAGAACACCTAACTCAAATTAAAATCTTCAATTACAAGGTTTACTCAAAGATCAATTCACATCACTTTCAAAACCTTTGTTTATGTATATTAGGTTTTTTTAATAACTGAATTAGAACAGCTGTCCTTGAAAACTTGACAAATTAAGTTGATATGAAGAATTCATAATTATTTATATTTTTGTTATATATATATGTATATATATATATATATACACACACATGATACTACCTAAAAACTGAAAATAATATTTTTAATAGCAGCAGACTTCCATTATCTTTGATTTATAAGATTATGGAAATATATCCAAACAATGAATGAAAACAAGATAAACCACACATATGCTTTATATTAAGCTAACCTCCATAAAAATTTAAGTAAACAATATGAAATAAAAGTTGTGTTGCCTTTTTCCACAGTATGGAATTTTGCACATTGTTGCAAACTGACTTTTAAAAAGTCTATTGTAGACTATTAAAAATATTTTTGATATATTTCTTCCCAAAAAGTAGAGAACAGGTTTGTATAAACAACTGTATTTTATTTCATATAACTCTAAAGGTGTTTATTTGAGTTGGTAATATAGTGTTTCGAGTTAATCACCGAAATATCATTATTAGTAACAAGAGGTTAAGACACATAAAAATATAGGGCTGTAAGGCAGTATTTTACAGATGCTCATTAAAAATAAAACCAGAGGATAGAAAAGTATTTAAGGGAGAAAGTCAAAGTTAGTTGTCTAGAGTACTGTGAAATATGCTGTAAAATGTAATTGCTACTCTGAGAATTGAGCTCTCATTAAGCAAAATATAAGACTTGCCAACTTAAGGCTATGATTTAATGGCTCAAACTAGAAAGCCATCCTATGTGAGCTGATAAAATCCATGAGCACAGATAAAAACAAGTGGTTATGTCAATGCAAACCACATGGTTCCCACACAGAAAGGAATATGAGAAGTCTGGAGCCAAATTTGAGTACTATAGTTTAGGAACACGTATTTAAGTCACCCCAGATAATTCCATATTCCAACATGGGAAGAGCTGGATAAAGTTTCCATTAGTAACTTATCAAAGAAAGCCATGCATCAGGATACAATAAATATGTTAGTGAAATCACAGAGAGGTGTTTCTAGAACATGGAATCTCCTCTATGGGTCTCAGATTCTATCTAGTGACATTCTTAGCTTTAGAATGGGTAGAAAATGTGGGCAACTAAATTAATAGATTTCAAGATATTCTCCTCTGTTAGTCGCAGAAAACCATTACCGACACGGTGGATGGCAAGGAATGGTCATTTGGGGAGAGAAAGCTAGCCCAAGATAAGGAAAGTAGCCCCCAGTCCTGCAGTATCAATACCTCTCCACGTCACTGCAGTTCCAGGAAACCTTTGCAGACACTGCTTTTCCCCCCTCCCTTCTTGTCCTCCCCCTTCCCCCCAGACACAGCTTTTCCTAGTAGTTCTTGGTAGTCACTAAGGATTAAGAGGCAAACAGCAGGATGACTGTAGAGAAGTAAATGCCAATAGCAGAAACGATTACAAGTGATTGTGGTTATTGTGGGATAATGTTTCTGCATTTTATTGTTTTGATATTGTATGGGTCATTAGAACTGGCTTTAAGCTAGCTTTTATTGCACTGATTTTGTCAAGTATTAATTGACTTTCCAATTATTCCCCATTCCTAAATAAATGCTTAAAGCACATCTTTATTTTATTAAAACTTCCCTTTTTTTGAGATCAGAAATTTTGTGGCCAAAAGAGAAATACATAGAATGTCAACTGGAAAACAGGGCCATATTTTTGGTTTGATATTTGAAAGAGGTGGTCAAGGACAAACCTAGAGTTCCATGGGATCTGTCACAAGAGTTTCTTCGTCCTTATTCCAAGGACCGAGTTCAGTGGAGGCGAATGAATTTCATACTGAGGAGAACTCTCTTTCCATAAGCAATGCTTCTGATACACCTTCAATGTCTCCAGGTCTGTCCCTTATGAGTACAATCAAGATTGTCACAATGACTTTTTCAGACTCTAACCTTCAGTGGTTCTGCTTACAAAGTGTGCTTAAAAAAACAAAGACAACCAATCAATCAAACAACTAAGCAATCACCAATCAAACAAACAAAGAAAGAAACAAAAAAAAAACACCTACTTCACATATGTCTACAAAATCAGTATTTCTTATATTTCACAACTCCCTACCATGTGTTCTACCAGTAGTCAAGTACCATTGACTAAAAAGGCTACATTGTCCTCTGCCTACCTGGGCAGTTGAACAGGAGAAAAATCTATCCCATGGAGACCCTGAGCTGAAAGAATACCCCACAGCTCTTTTCTCAAAGCGGTCCTTCAAATAAGTTTAAACACTGATGCCAGCAGCCTCTGGGGGGAGAATTTAGGCCAACTGAGAACCTCCCAAGCTCTCTTCCTATTATCCCTGAGAAATGTGGTGCCAGGTACCCACCAGAGAAGAGTACTGGAACATGGATTTAAGATTACACAAAGTCTTCATTAGTCAGCCGGCAATTAGATAGGGTGTCCTGAATCCCACTGTGTCCTGAATCCCACTGCAGTCCTTAGCCATTCTCAGGATGAACTTTTAAGTACAAAACAGCCAGAAACAGAACCGCAGAAGCCAATAAAACAAGGTTAGAATATTTAGAGACTTTACTTGAAATATGGATAATAGATAAGGTCTTTTCTTTCAGTTTGGAAGGTGGTGCTGTCTTTATGCTGAGTTATGCCTAGAACCATACTTCCACCATTGCAGCCGAAAACACTGTGGTCTGAGTATTTGGTTTGCCTTCAATAGTACTAGCACTTTAATCGATAGAAACTTCTGGGCCTTCAACTGTACTGTATTTCAAAATTCATTTTAAATCCAAATTTCAAATTGTTAAACTTTTCCTTCACTTTTTAACCTCTGGATTTCTAAAATCTGCCCAAATATATATAGCAAACACCACCTTTACCACATTCCAAAGATGAGCTTTCTTAAACATCCTTCTCTTGGATTTCAGCTTCCTATGAAGTTTCATACAGCAGACTGAATGTACCACAATGTAATCTAAAAACTTCTAGGCCAATCCCCAATAGAGTGCTCATTCTTATATAGAATATCTTAAAAGGCCATATTTAATGTCTCCAAATTCTTACTATCACTTTGTCCATTAAACTATGTTTCTAAGCATCCTATGGGCTCCTATAGCATCTTATGGGGTGTTGAGCCATCTTCTCCTAGCTTTGCCAAATTCCTTCTGAAGACTTCTGAACTACACGGCCATGATATTATAAGCCAAAACTCCACCTCTTTACACCAATTTTCTGTGTTATATTTTTTGCTGGATTTGAAGATTTGACATAATGACTTAAGAGGTCAAAGGTTTACATGGACTCACAGTTTCAGAGAGTTCAGTCTATGTTCAAATGATTCAACAACCTGTAGTGGTGACCATGATATTCAGGCAGGGCTGTACACTACAGTGCAGGACATAAACAAAGAAATCTGACTACATAATGAAAGCAAATCACAATACTAAACCTGAATACATCACTGGCTTTCAGGTAGGGGTGGTGATATTTCATTTGCATTTTAATAAATAAAGCTAGCCTGATGAACAGAAAATAAAACAAGCACCCTGGTCAACAATACAGACCAGGCAGTGGTTTTACACACCTTTAATCCCTATAGTCACTCTAGTTTTGCATAGACGCCGGGTGGTAGTGGTGTAAGCCTTTAATGCCAGCACTAGACCAGAGCATAAGAAAGGAAGAGACAGGTTTTGGCTCAGTTTCATTCTGAGGATTCATGGAGGCAGGATTGTCTTTTCAGGCTAGGTTTCTGATCTTCAGGTTGAACCCCAGTATCTGTTTCTATGTTTTATTATTCATGCAACAAGTAGGAAAGAAAGAAACAAAACAAAACAAACAAAAACAAAAGGCAAAGCAATAGTGTGCAGTCAAACTACCCACAATGCACCTGATTTCAGCCAGTAAACAAGTTGAGCTCTCTTTAGTGACAGAATAGAAAGAAACATATAAAAATTTTATCCTGAATAGCTAAGTACAGAGATCCATGACTATTTATTACATGATACTCCAGAATTGGGGGTGGTAAAGCACATATCATTTTATTGATCATTAATCCAGAAAATCTACTTAGAGTCTAAGCAAAAGGAAACAGTACTTTAGTTTATTAAATTATTTAAATGTATAGTTTATTGATTAATTGTGTGATTTATACATTCAGTCAAGATAACTATCTTCTGATCCTATCTAGTTTACACTTGTTAATATTCTATGAGTGAAGGAGACATATTAATGTGCGATATTCCTTATATCAATACAATGGCCATAAATACTTTAAGATATGTAAAATACAAATATTTCAATAATACAAAACAACTACATAAACCATATCTAAATCAAACACTATAAATAAAATTGAACATTTCTGCCTTAGTTTTAATTAAAAATATGTATAGTATAGATACAGAATCAAAGTCAAAGGTTTCAGGGTACTTACTGTTTGTTGAACAGATACCCTTGGACATCATGACAGAGATTTCAGTTTATTCATTTATTTTCAATCCTGGAATATTATTATATTATTTAGTCAATAACTAATTTTAGATTAAATCAACTAAACACTCACAGCTGAAGAAAAAGTATAAATGAATGTAATAATAAGACATTTTGAATACTATTATGAATTGGGCAAAAGCTAATCTATGATATACTTTCCTTTATTTCATTTAGAAATTTGTGTGTGTGTGTGTTCATACACATATTTGTTAACTCTTACTTTGGGTTATATTTGAGGATTTAATTTTATCTCACTAAGTATGTTTTTTCAAAAGTTCATTCATTCCTGCTTACCCATAAGGGTAGTTCTGTCTGGAAATTCAATGATACTTGACTTTTAAACATGTGCTTCTGGCATCATACATGTCCGTAAAGACCCTCTGATCTTGTAGAGAGAGGATTCATTCATTACCTTAGGGACCCTTTTAGAGGTGAATATATAAAGCCACTGAAAAGTAAAATAAATCTGATCAGATTATCAGAATAGAGAGATTAATTTAAAGATGCGGGATTTCTACTTATGTTCTGGCATCAGTGTCTACCCAGTCCCCTTTGACATGCAGCTAAACAGAATCATGCAGAGTTTTTATAATATACAGAATCACTAACTCATGGAGCTGTAGCTAGATTAGTAGTAAAGTTATATGACTGTTATCTATTATGAAATATGAAAATGAACACAAAGTAAACTTGTATGCCTGTCATTCAGAGACTCTGAGATTGTTATGTGTGTGCTTTGGCAGTGAGTATTTTCATACAATGTTGAAGATTACTTGAAACATTATAATTTTTATAGATTCAAATTAAATAAATGAAGTCAGCTCACTAATGGAAGCACGGTGTATTTGAGTTTCCTTCCCTATCATTATTCAAGCAGAGTTTGTAGCTTTGCAGCCTTGTTTTGTATGTGTGTGTTAGAGAGGACAGGTTTGCAGTCGAAGCTGATTGTTTGCCCAAACACCATCTGGTCTACCCATTTATAATATGTCAAATGAGACTGCCCAAGGTGTGAGAAAAATCTTAATTTCACATTTATTCAGGTCATATTAGTTGAGGAGTCTCAGACCACAGCTCAAACTGCACCACTACAATGTTTATGTTTTTATCATAGCTCATACATTTTTTTAAAAAAAATTTTGGATGCTTTCTAATTTCACTCTTTTCTTTTAATTACTTTTAACACCTAACATAAAAGTCACAACATTAAGCACACTGTTACAGTATACTCTGTTTTAAGCTGTAGTAATCTAACTGATTAAATAGTTTAGCAGTCAAATATACCTGGATAGGAATATTTTAAGTAATTATTGTCATTCTAATAAAGTTACATAACCATATATAAATATAAACATACCATCTTTTTTTAAAAAATACACTATTGTCTCTCATAAAGCAAATATTCTTTATTAATAATGGGATTTTTTAAAAATAGACTATTAACAGACAACCACATATGCACAAGCTTGAGGTTTCACTTGAAAACTCAGGATATTTTAAATCACTGACTACAGAGGATAGCAGTGATCAATATTAGTGATTTTTAATTTGACCTCCACATGTGCACTGGGACACACATGTCTACCTTCACATTCATCAAGACACAAACAGAGAAATCATGAATAAATACTGATTACATATTGAAATAAAGTGCCTTGCATTAAGTATTTCTAGTAAATGCTTCTGATTTAGTGAAAGACAGATTTATTTTGATATTCTCAAACATAATTTTCAATAATACATACAGGCAATAGAAGCCTCATGCTTATAATAGGGTTATAAGAGAGAAAGATATTTTACAGCTCATTCCTTTGTCGCAGGTTTCTATTTGCTTTGACTTTTGATTGTGGCATAGTTTTGTTCAGTAGGGTCTCAGTAGATAAGACTGGCCTGGAACTCATTGCCTCATGATTGGGCCCAGCTGGTGGCTATCCTCCTGTCTCAGTCTAAGTACCTTAATCACAGGTGTGAGCCATGACACCTAGTTTCCAAACTGTTTTTAATCCTGTGGTATTTACTGTGTATGCACATCCTATACCCTGGCTGTCACCTGTGGGAGAATAAACAGAACTGCTTGTGTATCTTGGGTTTTTACTAAAGATCATAATTCCCAAGCCCTATTTTGACAGACGCTGTTTCTAATGCAGAAATTCCTAAATTGGTCATCACGCTGAGAGTACTCAGCCTTGGAAGGTCATCAATATTCACCTTCCATTACATACAAGGTTCAGGAAACATCTTAGGGAGAGGTATGGAGATGGAAGAGCCCATGGATGAAGTGGAATGGACAGCTGTGGAATGCTGTCTTCTGCTCAGGGCATGATCACTTATTCACATGAAGTAAAAGCATGGTGGTTACCTGCCCAAGATCAAGCCAGTTAAAATTCCCAGCATAGATGGGTGCTGTGGGAGCTACTTTTGCTCCTTTGGCCAATAGCTTTGGAGATACCAATCCACTGGGGTGTGGTATCTTTTGCTTTAAAAAAAAAAAAAAAAGCGTGGTAGCAGGCCTCGCTCTTTCTTGCTTTGGATTCTGCTTCTGGCAATCAGATGCTTTTCCTGGTCGTGCAGGAGGCTGTTGTCTAGGATGCTGATCTGTAAGTTTTTGCCCTTTAAATAAATAACCCTTTTATTAATCATAACTCCAAATTGGTGTGGGATTGTTTAGTGACTTACTTCATTAGATGGTTGTTGGGCTGAGCTCACCCTTAGGTGAGTGACTTCTAGCAGATCTAGATGATTGATGGATGAGGGAGAATCTCTTTCCTTTTTCACGTGGCCACTGGTAGGTTGTACCTGCCCTTAGTGGGTGATTCCTATCCACAGATTTATGAGCATCATTCATCAAACTCGGTGCTTCCAAAACAACAATAATAAGATATTTTGATAAGAAAATTTCATACATGCATATGATGCATCATGATCATACATACTCATCCCCACTAACTTCTCTTGTCCCCTTCCAAAGTCATAAGTTCCTTCTTCTCCCAAACAAATGCCCCTCTTATTTTCATGACTTATGTTTATGACTCACTGAGTTTAATTATGGCTTCTGTCATGAGCATGAGTATGTAGTTATTTACTGGAACATGATCACATAGCATTGGGTAAACCACCAAAAGAAGAATGACCCCTCTGTCCTCTAGGACCCAATAAATGCTAATAGTTCCTCAGATTGAGTTGGGGCTTTCTGGATTCCTCTGCCATCTCTGCTGGAAAGTTGGCAGGCTTGGTCTTGTGTTGATTTGGTGCAGGGAAACACAGTTGCTAATAATGCAAACATTAATGCAGCAATGGTCACGTCACGTCCAGACACAAACAATTCACGACATTCATCTTCATCCTCCAGAACTGACTTTTTTTTCCTCCCAGGCTTTATCAATATTTCCAAACCCTTGTATATATCGGGCTCACATTTAGAGATAAGGACCCAACAGTAATTTTTCTCAGAGTACTGGCCAGTTAGGAACTGTTGTTCACTAAAAAGGGGAGGCTTTCTGACAAAGTTGAAAAGAACAGTGGCGTAGGTTAGAAATAATACATAGCGGTCAGTTTGACACGGCTGTGTTGCAAAACTTTAGGAGCGTGTTTGCCACTGAAGCTCACGATTTCCCCTGCAATTCTCATTGATCAGGTTTCCTCTCTCAGACATGGATAATCTTCCATGGAAGTGGCCTCAAATACAATCAGAAATCTTTTATCTGAATTAAATCTGTTGTCACCATCGATCCAGTGGGTGTACTTTGACAGGCAGAGCAGGACTATAATATTCAGGGTTTACCACTGAGGAAAACTATTGATGACTTTTCTTGCGCAGCAGTGTGCATAGCGACTTGGGTGATAATGAAAAAGCTAACCAGCAGGGAGGAAGCCTCCAGCTCAGTTCCAGCTTTATTTTTCTATATCCTGGAAATAAAAGAGCGTGTGGAGTCTTCACGAATAGTGTTTCATCATGTTTGTGGAAGAAAGGCAGAGAGAAAAAAAAGATTTGTTTCAGGCCTAACTCTGGGATTTTCACTTAATAAAAATATTTTTTTAATATTACCATAAACGTTATATGAAGGTGCAAACTTACTGTGATAAGAGAAAAGATGTAATTCAGAGTGATATTATTCTTTGAATGTTTTCCCCACTATTACAGAAAAATGATTTCTTAATCAATTGAAAATTAGATTATCGGAGCCAAAGGGGATCAAGGTCATGACAGAGGAGCCCACAGAGACAGCTGACCTGAACCCATGGACTCTGTCTGGACCAAAGGCTAGAAAGCCTGCTTGGTTTCTTTGTGGGACTCCAACCAGGAGGATCAGGACCTGTTCTTTTCTCTTGTACTGGCTTCTGGGAACTTCTTCCCTATGCTGGGTTGCCTCTCCCAGCCTTGGTGAAGGAAGTGGGAGAAATTTGGTACTGCCTCAACTTGATGTGCTATGCTTTGTTGACTCCAATTGAAGGCCTTCCCCTTTCTGAACTGGGATGGGGAGAAATGGATGGGGGACAGGAGGATGGGGTGTGAGGGGAAGGAATTATCAGGAAACTAGGAAGGGGAAACTTTGTCCACTATAAAACTATTTAACAAAAAAATTGTTTAAAAACTTCCATCAAAGAAGATAAGAAAAAATGGATATATATGTATGT
>NC_022032.1:23675648-23706005 GCF_000317375.1 Microtus ochrogaster | reverse complement strand
TTGAAGAAACTATAATGGTATTATAAAGATATTAGATATATCTATATATATTTAAAAACTTAAGTAATTAAGTATTACGTGGAACTGATCATTTCCTTTAATTTCACAATCAAATAGCTAATGGAAATGTTATATTTTTAAATGCCATATTTAAAGATGATTTCATAATTGAATATCTTATTCGTATTGCATTGAAATAAATGTAATTGGCAATTATAAATTATCAATTTACTCAAGATATTAGATATTTTATGAAAGGCCTGACTTAAACATCACACAAAGAAAACAAGCATCTAATTTTTTTTAACTCCATCCATAGTTTTTTGTCACTAATTTTAAGTCAAATTATGTTATACGAACATGCTAGAATAAACTTAAGGGAAAGATAAAATCTTATCTTAAAATACTATACACAAATAAATATGCCGGAGCATAAAAAAGGCTGATTACATATTGTATATATATTTTATATCATTATTAATTTTGTGATATATTGTCTTTTTATGTAATTGCATTATATACCTTATGAATATATTGTTCTTTTAAAAACCAGAAAGGCATCAAAAGCATAAATTGCTCATAATCATAATGAGCCAGATATATTATGAAGTTTTGTGAGTTCTGATCAAAATTTTACAAGGAGCACATATGTAATAAAAGTGAAATCTCTTTGATTAGTTATGAAGATATGTTTTGAGCAAATTGCTTTTTCAGTAAAACCTCAATTTTTATTTTCCTACAATCCTTAGTTAAGACAATTCTGTCATTAGAATCCGTTTATATAAGGCATTGCTTTAGAAAGAAGATATTTTCTTACATGTGCTTAACATTGTTTTTCCTTGATAAGTGAATAAAATTATAAAGGTACAGTGCACATTGGACACTATTATACTTGGAGTTTTGCTTATTTAAAGGATTTTTAAATGAAAATCAGCTCCACGTTTTCTTGACTGATATAGACCATTTTAAAGGAAAATAAGGAGCTGGGGAGATCGCTCAGTGGTTAGGAGTACTTTTGACTCTTAGAGAGGACTGGGACCATTCACAGCATATAGATGACTCACAACTACCTGTAAGTCAAGTTCCAGGGATCCCTCAACCTTTTCTTCTCTCCTCAGGCTTCTGCATACATGTGGTGCATATGTAGCAATGCAGTCTCACAGACAGACACATACATAAATAAATAATAAACAAAACAAAAAAACAAAAACAGGTAAACCAAATCCAAGCAATAAATTATAATCTGACATAATCAAAATTGAAAGGAAATGATAAAATTGTAGAAATTTAGCTTCCTTCCTTCCTTCCTTCCTTCCTTCCTTCCTTCCTTCCTTCCTTCCTCTATGCAATCACAAAGATGTGTAGATAATACAAAGATAGGAGAAAATTGTAATGCGATTAGCAAAAAAGTGCAGTGTAGCCTGAGGCAACTAGCTCTTCTTTCAGCAGATATAAGTAAGTTCTATCTAAGATCGCAATGTTGTTTTACATTTTCAGTGGCTGTGCAAGAGTTAAGAAAATTATGAGGTCATAAATTTCTTGATAAGTTGACATTGCAGTTCTCCAGAGTGATTTGTTTATAAGCTTGAATTACACGTGGAAGCTCTTGCCTCAAGTGCTTTTCTAGAGCCAGAAAAGGGATACATAAAGTACCAATGCCAGAGTTATCAATCAGCAAAGGTTGGGGAAATAGACAAGATAAGTAAAATCAACATGGCCACATGAATAATGTAGATACGTTAATTGGTAAACTGTTATTTCAACTACTGTATTGAAATGTCTATATCTATGATTTTCATTGCTGTTAAAGTATTTCTTAATGTTATTTTACCACAGTTTATTCTTGCTTACAATCATTCCACTCTATTTTACAGCACCGAACTGTGGAAATGTGGAGAAGGCTCTTGTCCCCTAATGACACCCCCCCTGCTAGCCATTTGAAATGCAGCCTGTTTCACCATTTAGAAACACACTAAGTAGAATTACTTAGAAGTTGCTTTTTCAGGGACGAAGACAAGGGAAAGAAAAAGAATTCCAAATGAGTAATAACATTGCCTGTAATGGAGCCTGGGTTTTCTGTTCGAACCTAGCTTGACCTGCCTGGAAGAGCTCCTGTGGCTGAGGTTTGATCTCCTCCTACCAGGGATCTCAGGCCCCCGGCAGGGCTCTCAGAGAAGTGTATGGGGAGAGCGGCTGGAAGCCAAGTGAAGAGTCCAAAAACAACAAGGTTTAGCCTAGTGAAAAAGAACTCAATCAAAGGGAAGGCACTTTTCCCGAAAACTGTTTAGCCTATGGGGCAGGCAGGCTGAGAGGAGAATGTAATTCCTTGGAGCTATACGCTGAGTGTATGTGAAGAACTCTAAAAGGGTTTGGGGAGAAAGTTTCTAATGATTTTAATGCCATATTTAGAAGATGAAGACAGCACAAGTAAGAATACATTCATTTAGGAAAACACAAGCAAGTATTTACTAGAACACATTTTTAGTAATTTAGTTATTTTTACTCATGTTGTTGAAGAAGGCAAAATAGAGGGGCTCTTTATCTCATGGCTATATTAGGAAATAAAATTTCCTAGTTGCTAATGACAAGCTGCTTAGAGGGATTAAAGTATTTACAATCGCTACAGCCAATTATAGGTATGGCATATACTTAACAGTTATTTTGACATGCTCTTAATCTAATAGTTGAGTTATATAAATTACCTATAAAATCAATCCATAAAACAATAGGTTTTCTGTTTAACAAGAAGTTATACATCTTATTATAATGGTAAAATGTGTCTCATAATTATAAAACATGTTAAGCATTCGATTTGTCATAATAATGATATAAAACAGAGGAAAATGTTTCTTTCAATAAGGCTGAAGTGTTATTTGTATCCCCCATTTTTCCTCTGATGCTGAAGACCAACCCTGTACTGAGATTGTGTCCTCTAGCCCATGTCCTGGCCTGTTGAAGAAGCTGCGGGCCTCTTTCCACAGCCCAGTTCCCGGCCGCCTGGCTAGCTTATGCCCCGAAATAACAACACACAAATTGTATTCTTTTAAACACTGCCTGGCCCATTATATCTAGCCTCTTCTTGGCTAACTCTCACACCTGGACTACCCATTTCTAATAATGTGTGTAGCACCCCAAGGTGCACTTACCGGGAAGATTCTAGCCTAGGTCCATCCTGGGTCGGAGCTTCATGGTGTCTGCCCTGGAGAAGAGCAAAGGCGTATCATCTCATTTCCTCTTCCTCCCAGCATTCTGTTCTGTTTACTCCACCCACCTATGTTCTAATCTATGAGGCCAAGCAGTTTCTTTATTAAGTAGCCAATGACTTTCCTCCATCACTGGCCAATGACTTAACTCAGGTGAAGAGAAGAGGCAGTTCCTTTATTCTATTGTAAGAACAATCTTTTATAATAAATGCCCCGTTTTCCAGTTTTCTTGGTGGCAACCTTTCCCTTCCTATATTCCCCTCTAAAATCTTTAAACTAAGATATCCCTAAGCAAAGACGTCTTTTTTACTCAAAGTCAATTATGCTATTATGCGATTTCTGGAAATCTAAAATGTCTTTTATACTGATTATAATCATGAAAGTCAGTTTAGAAATCACAAAGTTATGTAATGTCAAAGATACTTTATTCCCCTTAAACAAAAGTAATATATAAACGGTTCTTTTATAACATTTATTTAAAATCAAACAGAAGAAACGGAGACTACACATGTAAATTACAGTACTACATATGGATATTAATGCACTATTTCAATAAGAATGCATGATAAATTGACAATTTTTGTATCTGTGCACTGAAAGTGATAAGTGAACAAAACACTACATATCCTACTACGTATCCAGAAAACGAATACAATCTTTTTTCTTTTTTCTTTCCTTTTACTGAAAATGGAGGTTTTGTTCCATAATATATCCTGTTTGATTTTTCCTCCCACTACTCCTCCCTGTTCCTCGTTACTTCCCATCCCATCCAAATACACCCCCTTTCTGTCTCTCATTAGCAACTAACAGGCTTCTCAGAGATAATAGTACGATATTATAATATAATGATAAAACCGAAAATAACATATTGAAATTGGACAAAATAAGCAAACAGAAGAAAAAGTTCTCAAGAGAAGGCACAATAAACATAGTTGTGTGTTTTCTTGACATCTAGTATTTTGACTTTATAAATTTTAGATATTTGACTCTGATTGAATATTCAGTGGTAAAAAAAATTTCCCATTTTGTACAAATGACAGTGTCCTTTGTCATACAGAAGCTTTTCAGTTTCTCAAGGTCCCATTTATTAATTGTAGATCTTATTGCCTGTACTAATAGTGTTAGTTATTCCCTTTCTACCATGGACTCCAAGGCTATTCCCCACTTCTAGCAGGTTCATTGCATATGGTTTTATGTTAAGTTCTTTAACCCATTTGAAGTTAACTTTTATGTAGGTTGAAAAGTATGGATCTATTTGGATATTTTTACATGCAGACATTCAGTTTGATCAACATGGGTGGTTGAAGATGCTCTATTTTTGGTTCAGTGTGTGTTTCTGGCATATATGTGTGTGTATCATATATATTGTGGCACACACTTACACATACATTATATATATATATATATATAAAGTATGTATAATATGTTATAGCTTTAATATATAATATAAACTTTTATGAATATAATATTATCAGGTATTGTTTTGTGTGAGGACTTATTTCTTGATTTTCATTTTGATTTTATCCATAAAGGTGTCTGTTTTGGTGCCAATATCAAACTTTTTACTAATATTAAGGATGGTGATGCATCCACATTAGCTTTATTCTTCAGGATTGCTTTATGTATCCTGGTTTTATTGTGTTTTCATGTAAAGGTAAAAATTATTCTTTCAATATCTATGAAAAATTTTGTTGTAATTTTGATTGGGACTGCATTAAATTTGTAGATTGCTTTTGGTAGGTTGTCCATTTTTACTGCATTAATCCTACTTATCCATGTGCTTGGGAGATCTTTCTGCATTCTGATATCTTCCTCAATTTCTTTCCTAAATGTCTTGAAGTTTTTATCATATGAATCTTTCACTTGCTTGGTTAGAGTTACCCCAAGATATTTGAGCCTATTGTGGACTATGTTATTTCCCTGATTTCTTTCCCAATCATTTTGTCATTTGTGTAAAGGAGAGCTACTGGTTTTCATGAGTGAATTTTTGTTCCTACCTATGTCTGTGGCTAGAATATTGATCGGCAGCAGGAGTTTTTTTGGGTGGAATTTTTGGGTCACTTATGTAAACTATCATATCATCTACAAATAACAGTACTTTGATATCTTCCTTCTCAGTTAACTTCTTGTGTTATCCAAGATTTCAAGAACTTGAATGGACAGGTGAGAAAAGACTGGCCAACTTTGCTTTGCTGATGCTTTCAAAAGACTAACTCCTTATTTAACAAATTCTGTGTATAGGTTCTGTTTGTTGTTTCTATTTGATTAATTCCAGTCCTTAGTTTGATTATTTCTTGATGTCTACTCCTTTGTAGTGTGACTTCATTTATTTCTAAATCTTTAATGTGTGCTGTTAAGTTATTTATATGTGACCTCTATTTATTTTGTTCATTTTTTAGTGCTTTATTGAGCTATACATTTTTGTTCAATAACCTCCCTTTCCTTTCCTCTCTCTTTCTACCCTTTCCCATGACCCCTATACTCACAATTTACTCAGGAAATCTTGTCCATTTCTCCTTCCCATGTAGATCCATGTATGTCTCTTTTAAGGTCCTCCGAGGTTGTGGAGTGTGGGCTGCTTTTTCTTTACTTTATGTCTAAAAGATAGTTATGGGTAAGTTCATATTATATTTGTCTCCTTGGGTCCGAGTTACCTCCCTCAGTATGATTTTTTTCTAGATCCATCCATTAGCCTACAAATTTCAAGATGTCTTTTTCTTTCTTTTTTTTTTTTTGCCACTGAGTAGTACTCCATTGTGTAAATGTACCACGATTTCATTATCTATTCTTCGGCTGAATGAGGGGCGTCTAGGTTGTTTCCAGATTCTGACTATTATGAACAATGCTGTTAAGAACATAGGTGAGCACATGTCCTTAATGTAGGAACTTAGTTAGAATCAACATCATTGCGTAACCTAAGTTTAGATATTTTGTATATTCATTGTCATTTCATTCTAGGAAGTCTCTAATTTCTTTCTCAATTTATGTATTCATTTAGTGGTGAGCTGTTCCTTTTCCATGATTCTGATCTCTTATAAATTGTGTACGAGATTGCTTTCTTTTAGAAAAGAAAAGAAAACAAAACACAGCTAAATCTAACAGTGCCAAGAATAACTCTAGAGTCATTATGGTGACTTCCAGTATAATGAACACGGTAAATATTTCCACACTGTGAACATCTTGTAAAATGGAGGAATTAATGACTAGTAAGTCCAGAGCAGTACAGTGTGATGAGTACATCCAAAGTAAGATGGATGAAAGTGGAACTTGGTGAATTAAGAAAAGATGGACATCACTCAATCTCTGTAATAGCGCTTGATGTCAGGCATGGTGATGCCTCTGAAAGTTCCTTTGTTGTACAGGATTGTTTTGGATATCCTGTTTTTTGCTTTTGCTTTTTTTTGTTTTTGTTTTTCCCATATAAAGTTGAGTATTGTTCTTTCAAGGTCTGTGAAGAATTGTGTTGACATTTTGATGGGGATTGCTTTGAATCTATAAATTGCTTTTGGTAGGATTGACATTTTAATTATGTTGAACTTACCTATCCAAGAGCATGGGAGATCTTCTCATTTTCTGGTATCTTCTTTAAATTCATTCTTCAAAGACTGAATGTTCTCTCAAACAGGTCTTTCACTTCTTTGGCTAGTGTTACCCCAAGACATTTTATGTTATTTGTGGCTAACATGAAGGGTGAAGTGTCTCTGATTTCTTTCTCAGCACCTTTATCATTTGTATATAGGAGGGCTACTGATTTTTTGAGTTGTTCTTGTATTCTGTCACATTACTGAAGGTATTTATCAGCTGTGAGATTTCCCTGGGAGAGTTTTTTGGGTCTCTTATGTATACTATTATATCATCTGCAAATAACGAAAGTTTGATTTCTTCATTTCCATTTGAATCCCGTGATCCTCTTTTGTTGTCTTATTGCTCTAGCCAGAACTTCAAGAACAATGTTTAATAAATATGAAGAGAGTGGAAAGCCTTGTCTTGCTCCTGATTTTAGTAGTATTATTTTGAGTTTCTCTCCATTTAATTTGCTGTTGGCTGTTGTTTTGCTGTATAATGCTTCTATTATATTTAGATATGTTCTTTGTATCCCTGATCTCTCCAAGACATTTATTATAAAGGGGTGTTGGATTTTGTCAAATGCTTTTTCAGCATCTAATGAGATGATCATTTTTTTTCTTTCAGTTTATTTATATGGCAGATTACATTGATATATTCTTATGTTGAACCATCCCTACATCTCTGCAATGAAGCCAACGTGGTCATAGTGGATAATTTTGCCCACATTTTATTGAGGTTTTTTTTTTTTTGAGACAGTGTTTCTCTTTATTTTTTATTTTTATTTTTTTTTTACTTTTGGAGCCTGTCCTGGAACTAGCTCTTGTAGACCAGACTGGCCTCAAATTCACAGAGATCCATCTGCCTGCCTCTGCCTCCCCTGTGCTGAGATTAAAAGCATGTGCCACTATCCCACCCAGCTCAAGTATTTTTTACCTATGTTCATGAATGAGATTGGTCTGTAATTCTCTTTCTTGGTTGAATCTTCGGGTAGTTTTGGTATCAGGGTAACTTTAACCTCATAAAAATGTTTGGCAAGGTTCCTTCTGTTTCTATTAGGTAAAACAGCTGAGGAGTCTAGGTATTAACTCTGCTTTGAAGTTCTGGTAGAATTCTGCACTGAAAATATCTGGTCCTGGGCTGTTTTTGGTTGGGAGGCTTTTGATGACAGCTTTCATTTTCTTGTATGTTATAGGTCTATTTAAATTTCCCACCTGGATTTGATTTAATTTTTATTTTTTTAATGTGGTACCTACCCAGAAAGTTGTCCATTTCTTTTACATTTTCTAGTTTTGTGGAGTACAGGTTTTTGTAGAATGACCTAATGATTCTCTGGATTTCTTCAGTGTCTGCTGTTATGTCCCTCTTTTCATTTCTGATTTTGTTAATTTGTCTTTTGATTAGTTTAGATAAGGGTTTGTCTATCTTGTTGATTTTCTCAAAGAACCAGCTCTTTGTTCCATTGATTCTTTGTATTGCTTTCTTTGTTTCTATTTTGTTGATTTCAGCCCTCAATTTGATTATTTCCTGTCTTCTACTCCTCCTTGCTGAGTCTACTTCTTTTTGTTCAAGAGCTTTCAGGTGTACTGTTAAGCGACTAGTGTGAGCTTTCTTTATATAGGCAATTTGTGCTATGAACTTTCCTTTTAGCACTGCTTTCATAGTGTCCCATAGGTTTGTGTACTTTGTGCCTTCATTTTTGTTGAATTTTAGGAAATCTTTAATTTGTTTCTTTATTTCTTCATTGACCCAGTGATGGTTCAATATAGCACTGTTTAATTTCCATGTGTTTGTGGGCTTTTTGAAATTAGGGTTGCTGTTTGATTCTAATTTAAAACCATAAGATACAGGGGCTTACTCCAAATTTTTCTGTCTGTTGAGGTTTGCTTTGTTACCCAGTATGTGGTCAATTTTAGAGAAGGTTCCATGAGGTGTTGAGAAGAAGGCACATTCTTTTGTGGGGTTGGGAATGTTCTGTAGATGTCTGTAATTTCATTGGAGTGGGGAGGAGAACTTGAGGGAATGGAATAGTCGAGATAAGAAGGACATAAATGAGAGCAAGGAAAGAGATATTTTGATTGAAGAAGCTATTATGGACTTGGAAGAAACCTGACACTAGAGAAATTCCAATGAATCCTCAAGCTAAGATCCTAAGCAATAGAGGAGAGGGTGCCTGAATGGGTCTTTTCCTGTAGTCAGACTGATGAATATCTTAAATATCACCATAAAACTTTCATTCAGAAACTGATGGAAACAAAGGCAAAGACTTGCATCGTATTACTGGACTGAGCTCCCAGGGTTCTGTTGAAGAGTGGAAGGAGTGAGAATATGAGCAAAGAGGTCAAGACCATGATGGGTATACCCACTGAAACAGTCTACCTGAGCTAATGGGAGCACACCAACTCCAGCCTGACAGGGAAGGAAACAGCACAGGTCAAAAACTAGTCCCTCTGAACGTGGATGTGAGTTGGGTGGCTGGGGCAGACTACTGGGCCACTGGCAGTGACACCAGGATTTATCCCAATTGTTTGTACTGGCTTTTTGGGAACTTACTCTCTTTGGATGGATACCTTGCTCAGCCTGGTTATAGTAGGGAGATCCTTGGACCATCCCCAAAGCAATGTACCTCACCCTCTCTGAAGAGTGGATGGAGGGTGTGTGGGGGCTTAGGTAGAGAAGGAGAGGGAGTGGTAACTGGGATTGGTATGTAAAATGAAAAAAAAAAACAGTTTGTTTTATTTTTTTAAAGTTTAAAAAAAGAAGAAAGAAAAGATGAACAATATACACTTCTTTCACTAAAAAAAAAGCCAAGTACTTTAAAATATACACATTCACCTGTGTTCATAAATTAAAGTAAGCAGTGTTTTGTATTTATGTTAACTTTGAAATTCTGTGTGGATAGAGAATATTTTAAGAAAATGAGCATAGGTTTTCTCATAAATCAGATCTCTAGTATCTCTATATAGCTTTCAAATAATTTTCTGAGTATTGTTATTGAATTCCCAGGGAAATAAAGGCTTGGGTTCAAAGAAAAATCTGTATACAAATGTTTATGTTAATTTATTCATTTATCCCCAATTATGAGGTACACAGACATGCTTAAATGAACATGATTAAACAAAGTGTATTCAAACCTTAGCACGACCTACTATTCAGGTGATTAAAATAGAAATTAATTATTGATATGTACAACAGCCTGCATGAATTTATAGAGAATTCCAATTTATGGGAGGAAAAAAATCAATTCTAAAAGGCACATACTTTGTGATTCCACATATACAATATTATTTTCATGACAGAATAAATAGAAAATAAGTTAGTGGTTGATAAAGTTAAGAATGGGTAGTGGGAATGAATTATATGATGATAAAGAACCAACCAAAGACTGCGCATGCCTTCTAAACCACCATGAGCACGCTGTTCTCTCGAGGTCATGAAAGACTTACTTGCTAATAAAGATTTTGCAGATGCAATTAAATAGCTCCAAATGAAGTCATAGTATATCATCACGGTGGACCCCCAAATCTCTAGGTGTCCTTGTGACAGGAGGAAGGGACTAATATGAAAACAGATGCACAAAGTAGTCTTCACATTCATAACCCGGATCCATCAGAAGCTAAAGTGGACAGAGGAGGATTTCTGTCGAGAGACCGCATGGTGGATGACAAACATCACCATAATGCCTTGATTCCTGACCTCTGGCATCCAGAATCATGAGAACATGGATTTCCATATATAAGGTCCTGTTAAAATGTTAGTAAAATCCTAAAAGAAATAGTGACGCAATGAATTTTGATTGTGGGAAACTCTTCAGGTTGGTGATAATGCATCACGTTTCTGTAGCATATAAACAGGGGGAAAACATGGCAAAGGGAAGAGTGAATATTTGCAAATCATTGTACATAATAATGTGTGAATCCATAATAATCCATATTAAACTTTGATGATAAATAATGTGCTCTCTTGATGGTACTTGAAAAATACGGAATTTATCTTACACCTTTGTTCTAACATTTGCTGCAAAGGACCAACAAATTGCATTATATTTTTAAAATTGTCCTGCATTATTAACTGGAAGTATGTATGCTATAGTAAAACACTGTTATATATATATATATGTATATATGTATATATATGTATATATACATATACATATATATATAAGCTAAGAAAAGAATGATCAACTATAGTCCATCATTTAGAGTCTTTAGAGTATACTGTACAATTATAAGTGTGCATTGTTCATAAATAAGAGAATGTGCAACAGTTTATAAAGCATAAACATAAAATATAATGAAAATGGGAGTAGAAAAATTAGGGTAGATAAATGACCAAAAGTAAAGTAGAAACTAACATATGATCATATGATATGTCAGAGTGTAGGCAAAGTTAGATCAATTTGGAAAGCTCTTTTCTCCAGAAGATGAATTTATAGACAAGTAACAGTATTTAGCCTGCAATAAATTACCCAATATTCTTTTCTCAAAACCTAAAAATTGAAAGTAAGTTGCTCAACTAAATATCCAAATTAGTCACAGTTTAAAATATTCCATATAAAATACTCTTTAAGTAGTAATTATTTCTCTTCAAAATAGAAAGGTCTGTTAATTTTAAATGCCAAATACATCAATGATAGTTGCTGATCATATTTTTTAGACCTTTGTCCCTAAATAAAGTAAAAATCTGTGCACATTTAATATGTAATATTTTATATCAGGCTTAAGAATATGGACAGTTGAAAGGCATAATCAGGGACAGAAAATGTATGTTTAAAATTACCCCAGGACAAAAACAATCCTCATTTTAACTTAAAATGCTTCATTTCAAGCCACATAAAAACGGAAAGAGACGGTCCTATCCATTTTTATTAAGATATGTAAAATAAAACTCATTCAATTTGCATACTTGACACTGCTACAGAAACAGAGTCAATGAATTCTATCTTTAAAGATGCCAAGCTTTCTATAAGTTCAGTTGCTAGTTCTACTCATTCTGAACAGCATTTTGGAACTTTCTGTGAAGACCACCCATAAGCATCAATTAGTCATGAGGGTTTTTGTAATATTAGCATTAGTAGAAAAATACATAATACCACTTTATTTGCATGAGATCAAAGATGAGAAACTAATTAAGCTACATACATGTATTTAAAATTTCCCAAATCACTAGAAAAACAAATTAGCACCTATTCTCTAATTTTGAAACAAAATAGTATCTATTCACAGGAGTATTTCTACTTCTTACTCTAGTTTGGATAGTCTCTCTCTCTCTCTCTCTCTCTCTCTCTCTCTCTCTCTCTCTCTGTGTGTGTGTGTGTGTGTGTGTGTGTGTGTGTGTATTTGTGTTTATACATGTGAATATAACTCAGAGCCTTGGATATACTAAAGACATTGTTCACTGATAAGCTCCATCCATAGCTTCCACTGCCTCAATCACATTTTGTATCTTTTGCTGGAAGACTGAGAAAATTCTTTATTTAAGAGAATGTTTTCAGGCTAAATCAAACATATATAGCTATCGATATGTGATGCCAAAGGTGACTGACAATATCATTTGATTAGTGTTCTGAAGGTTCAGGAGCTCCAGCCCAAGTTACTAACTAGTGAGAACTTTCTTGCTGAGTCAAAACACAGCAGCAAGATGGACACGGTAAGGAAGCGTGAGAGGGGACACAGAGGTGTCCTAAAGTGAAAGCAGAGGAGATGGAGTCAAAAGGACCACAATAGAGTGAGGACAAGAGAGACAGCATGACAGATGGAGCTCACGGGCGTCATGGCACGTGAAGAATCACAAACAGGGAGCCCAGGAGTAGTAGCAAAGACAAGACAGCCTGCTTTCATGAAAAACTTACTTCTGTGATAATAAGTTTAATTCATTCACAAGACATTCTTCTCTTCCAGTCATCTTTCAAAATTCAAAACTGTATGTTCTTAAGCCTGTTGTTTAGGGATTAAGTTCCTACCACATGAATTCCACATCGATCTCCACGTGCTCTTCCAATTATGCATTGTTGAAATGTCTATTTGATTGAGGGCTGGCCATAAGTTTGTCAAAGCAAATCATTGTTTCCCCATGCAGGACATCCACCATTGTCCATCCTTTATCCATTGACTGATTGTACAGGCCCTTCAGAATGTGCAGCGATGACAGAGAAAAATCACATCCTTGAATGGCAATGTGTTATATAAAGAATTATTTCAGTATAAAGAAAATTAGAAAGCTGTGGAGTTGACTCACTGGTCACATCACTTGTCACAGAAGCACGAAAGACAAGAGTTAATCAGAAGCTTTGTATATGCGAGGTGGGAGGGTCAGTCCATGAGTAATTCCAGCTGTGGACTGCAAAAATGGAGGATCCTCAGAGAAGACTGTGCTGCTAGCCAAATGGGCCAACTATGGGTTTGATTGAGAGTTCTAGTATGAGCGAATAAGATGAAAATAAGATAAAAGAGCCATAGAGGATGATTTCTGTCCATTTCTGAACTGCACATGGTCAACACACAATAACATGCTCATAGACATAGGCTGAACACACACACACACACACACACACACACACACACACACACACACTGGAGAGAGAGAGAAAGACAGAGACAAAGACAAAGAATGAATCGTAAAAGAGAGAAAAACAAATTGCATTTTGTTGAACTGTAGAAAGTTGTGGTGGATGATATTTACAGCAATACTATATAAACAATTTATCCACACAGCGAACTACAAGAAATATGCTTATACAAGTAATGCCAATTAAAACTTTTCTCGTTTCTAAAAAAAAATCAAAAGATCAAACATCTAATAAAAGCACTATAAGAAATCTCTGTTAATTTAAACATCAATATCAAACAATAAAATCAAAACAATTAATCTCTATTATATTAACTAAAGCATGCTAAACATGTCTTGATTTGGTATGGTTTTCAGATACTCACATTCCAGGAGATTGAGTCTTAAAAATGGCATTGTCTGTTTAGTGTGCATTTTCAGCAAAACCAAATTCCTCCTTTACTTTCTGGTGTACAGTAGCATTATGTAACAGTAGTATTAATGAATATTATCTGAGTATCCTTAATACCAATAGCTAGGTACACTTATATTTCATTATAATATTTCTGTCTTTTTTTTCAAGGTTTTGACAGGCAACAGTTACTTTTTTTTTAAGACTCTTTTACCAAGTTCTCAGCGCAACACTATCTATACTTATGTGCATTTTACATATGAAAATCTACAACATAGAATTACAAAGATGTACACAAACAACTCACACGCATATGCATACATGCACACACACTTGTACACCAATATGCTCCTTTCAGTAATCCTATACCATAATTTCTACTTTTAGCTGTCTTGAGTCTTTCCCTTTAGACAAGGCTGGTCTCAAAGTTGGAGAACCACCTGCTTATGCCTCATGAGTGCTAGGATTAAATGTGTGTGCCAGTACCACCCCAAAATATGTTATTCTTAAAATTATATTTTATTTACATCAAACACTGTTTAAATTTTCAATTGTACTTGCTTAGCTTCCCAGTGAGAAGGATTTTCTTGGAAGCAATTACAAAGCATTCAAAGTAGTAATGACAGACATCGATTTTCCTAGTAACATTTTGTACCAGGCTTCATACATCAGAGTCATGCCTGAATTCTATTCCTGAAATGTGCACACTGTGCTCTTAGTTCAGAAGATAGATAGAAATATACGACAAGGAGAATAAATAGTTGCTGAAAAGTCAAAAGAGACAATAAATATTTGAGCCCTGCTCACAGTCTTCATTTTTTTTCTTTTCTATGTTCTGTTTCTATCGAATTCTCAGTTCTGCTTTTTAAAAATCATTACCAAGGTATACTTGACTCATTTTCATTTACTGCCATTTAATAATTTTTTTTGAGGATGCAGGTATGTGTCTTTTACACAAGGACTTGCAATCGGTTCTCAACACCCAAATCAGGCAGCTAATAATAGCCAGGAACTCCAGGTGCAGGAGATCTGACATTTTTTTCCTGGCCTCTGAAAATACTAAATCTCCAGAATCATACCATCACACACACACACTCACACACACACAATTAAAAATAAATCCATAAAAATAATAGCAAGTGATGGATTTGTGTTATATGTGGCAGATGCCACACTGTGCAATGAGTTTATAAAGACAAATAGAAAACAATCAATTCAATTGAAGTAAACTAATGATGGCAATATGTTAGTATATGTAGCTAAAATAAAAGAAAAGTCACAGAAGCCAACAGAGACGGGAATCATTATTTTAATATCTGGGGGATGCAAGGGATATTCCATGGTGAAAACAATGAATAAAAACCACAGGGCAAGTGGGAATTCAGCCGAACAGCAAGTGAGATGTGTAATTGTCTAAGGTAGAGCAGAAAACTGAAACACACAAGAATAGTAATGCCATGCACCATGCCAAGAAATCTTCACTGTTAGAGCATTTAAGAAGGCAAATAATAGAAGATTTAATTCAAACAATAGCTTGAAAAAGACTTTGATATAAGAAATCTGTTAGAGATATGAAGGTCTATGAGTGTCCCTGTATGTTTCTATGTCTTCAATTTCTCTACTCTTTTTCTTTATTACAAAAGGCCTGATATCTCAAATACTACTTGGGACATTTAGATGAAGATAAACATTTCAAGGATATACAGAGAGAAGGAAATAAAGACGTGTCTGAAGGAGATGAAGCTCGCAGATGAAGATCTCTTAGAATCGATTGAATGATTTGATACCAAAAAAAATAGATTAAAAAGTAAATGTGGGATTTACAGGTAAACATGGCGACATTTGAACAAAAGACAAGGTTCCTAATGCCTGTAACTTAACTCCAAAGAGAGAGGATTGCACAGAATCTGAACAAGGACACACGTGCAGTGGAGGAGGAAAGAGAAAGAGACAGACAGGCACACAGAAGGGTGCTGGGCAAAAAAAAAAAAAAAAGGAATCTTGCAGGAAATCAGGTATTTTGAAAAATAATTTGGACAAAACAACAGAGGGATTTTAAGGACACTGTATCTTGGTCCCAGAAAAGATGAGACAGAGATGGTGAAGCATTGTACATGGCTGTGTCAATGGCGGAAACTAGACTACAGGAGACTAATTAGGAGTCGGCAAGAACATACATGTAAACTACTGGTTTTAGAACTGGTGATTTAAGGAAATCTCCTAACAGGTTGTAGGGAGCTGTTTTCCCTTGATATTAGGTGTCTCTGCCAGAATAATTGATTGATTATTTCTTAATTTACTTATTTTGATGGGAATAGAGTAAGCAAGGATTGAGAAATTGAAATTATTATGAAGTCAAGATAATTATTATCGAAGATATGCCTAGAGGAAAATAGTTGATGTATAGCAAAAAAAAAAAAAAAAAAGACTTTATCCATGATGAGTAGTCCTTGTTTTCTGAGACTAGAATAAAAGGAGTAGAAATTGACAGAATAAGTATGTTGTAGAGAATGTGTGTGTGTGTGTCATACAGTAAAGAATAATTCAACTTTCAAATATCTTTTGATTCATTTCTGGGGCATTTCCTTCTACTTCATAACTGGGGACATAAATTTCATATTATTATTTTTCTTTGATAATTGCTAAAATATTACTTTCCTTTAGCAAGTAACATATACATTCTGGATATAATATTTTGCTAAATGTTTTCATGATTATATGACTTTGATTTAGATAGATTTTAACTGATATAACTAAATTAGAACTCTGCTGCCAATTTTAAGAAAAAAATAGCTTTGCATATTCACACTTAAAAAAGTATATAATTACACTGGCATTTAAAACATTTTAGGAAAACATTGACAAAGTTTTATTTAGATTTGAGGAAAATGTAATTTTATATTATTTATAATGAACGAATCTTTCTAAAAATATACTTACTTAATTGATAGAAAAATTATCTAGTTGGTATTTTGTAAAACCATTATTTTCAGAATATAAAAGAATCACATTTTTTATAAAAATAAGAAGAACACTGTTGGCTATTACAAAGTGTGGTATTTTTTCAAAATTCAATATCCAATGAAATAATCAAACTTCTCTTTAAAGTTTAGAATGTTTTAATTGAAGTAAAGCCATGAGAATACAGTATAGAGAAATGGAATATTTTACACCAGCAGCCAATTTTTTAGGACCCATTTCTTTATTCTATAGTACTTTCATCTTGCAAGGAAGCATTTTTTATTTTTTTATTGATTTTTATTGAGCTCTACATTTTTCTCTGCTCCCCTTCCTGCCTCTCCCCTCCCCCTTTAACCTCCTCCAAAGTCCCCATGCTCTCAATTTATTCAGGAGATAATTTTAAGAATAAAATATGATTTTCTTTTGTTTTGTAGTATTTTACATTTTTCATATCTGGGGGTCTCTTTAGCTTGAAGCAGATGCCTCAGTTGCACTAAACTTAAAGACTGACAATTTTTCGCAATTGACATTTGAAACATCCATGTACTGATGGATTTAAATCAATCAATGTTAAAATCCTGCCTGAAACTCAGTATATGATAGTAATATATATATACCCACCATTTAGGTTTACATGTGAGGTAACCTGTCAATTTCTGAAAAGTTAATTCGTAAGACTTATTAATTACTTTTATTTTCTCAGGCGCTGTCAGATTAACTTCTTGAAAATCAACCCCTTGCTCAATATTGTCCTCTTTTCAAGAAAAAGGAGAGTTTGTGGGTCTTAAATATTCATGAGGCACAATAGTTTCACAACAAATCAAATTTAATTAAATGATGCATTCCCCCCACTTACAAAAGGTTTATTAAAGGTTTATTTGCTCATGCAAATTAAAGTGTTAGAGTCAAAATCCACATGAAACTTGGCACTAACAATTAAAAAAAATATATTGAAAGATTTCTCGCCTCACTGCAATACCTTGCTATGTTTAAACTGCTCAGCTTGTCATTGGGAATCTTTAATGAAACCGGGGAGGAGGCTATTTATTTGCATAATAGGACATAATTTGCTGTGGTGAGGTTTTAATTATTTATGGGCTGTCTGAAACATTTAAAATGGCATCACTAAGGAGCATGAAGTGTTGGATAATGCTTTCATTTCAGGTTTCCTGCCGTTTCTTTTATGGGTCAAGCGATTTATTTCTAATTAGCATACCAGGCTAGTGGCTTTACAAACATAAGGAAAACAAATTGGTGCCCGTCTGTTTGCAGTGAGAGTAGCTGGAGATGGCCAAGGGTCACTGACAGAGACTGAGAGGAGGTAAGGGTCGGAGCCAGAAGTCATCCAAGCACACAAAAATCACTGACTCAACAAAGCCATGCATGCATTGGTGAACACGGTTGACTATATGTATTACTTTCTCATTGGGAGAGAGTGGGCTAGAGCTAATGGATTGTATGTTAATTGTCCCCTAAAATATTTCCCAACCTTATCATACCTCTTACTGGAAATGATATTTGAGCAACAGGAAACATTCCATTTTTTTATAAAAGATTTAATAATTAATTTGGACATAGGGAAAAATGTAAAATTCTCAGGGTTATATGTACATTTAAGTATATAAGTATATAGACAATGCAATTTTATTTATATATAAGGAGAGCCTGTAATTAAACAGAATCCTGTTCACAATTTAATAAACCATGCAGAAACCTAGATATTTTATGAGAAATTCTGAATTAGATATCACTAGATACACAATTTATAAGATGCTGAATCATCACTAGATATTGAATTTATACGGCATGTTTTTGTAGAATGTTTTGCTAGAGAACAAATTATCAAAATCCTAGAATGGTATTGTAAATAAGGTTTCCCCTGTTGTAAAAAAATGGACTTTCATGCTGCCTATGTGCCCTCTCAAATATAATTTTCTTCAAAATTTTTAAAATTTGTCATGTTTAAACCACATTGCGTGGTACGGAGAAACAAATCTGGGACCAGGTCTTAGTTCCTGGGTGTCTCCAACATGATGCGTACATGCTGAATGGCCAAGTGATGTACCGTTGTCAAACATTCTCTCATCTGTCACCCTCTGGCCTCTTAACATGGCTAGGGAGATAGCCGCCAGATGTCAAGAAAGAGCCTTTGGGCATTGCAGAGGATGTTCCCAGTGCCCTGTCAAATAGCAGACAGATGTTCTGTTCAGAGAGAGTTTTATGATTACCATTTGAGAGGTTCAGGTGATGGTCAAGAGCATAAATACACCTAAAAACTCAGGAAGAAACCCTGAGCCACATTATCCTTAAGACACAAATTGTTTATCTTGTGTTATATTAGAGGTCCCATAGGTGCCACCATCAGGAAATAAAGAAAATATTTGTTTAAAAATGTACACGACTCAGAATGACAGACAAGCAATCATGGACTCATCACCCCTTCCTCCCCACACAAGGGCTTGTAATTTAGTTCATGAAAACTGAACAGTGATCGATATGAAAGGATTCAGCTATTTATGTTCTTCAGTATATATTAAATTTCAATTGATTTTTCTCATGTATTGATGAGATTTTTAAGATGAAATAATCCAAATCAAGAGCAAGGTTAAGCGTGATTGGGAACTAAAAGACACTTTGAGGAAAAATCTAAATCATACAATAGTTTAAAATGTATTTAAAATTGAATTGAGGTGCTTGCCTGAGTGACTCTTGTTTAAGCTTTTTTATCTCTAATGTAAGTTAGCAAATTGCACTTTTTGAGGCTTACATACAGCTCCGTCTAACTAATCATTAAAACCTGAACCTTGATATTTGCAACTCTGGACAAAACCAACAGTTGTCTTAATTGTTATGAGCACTACTGTAAGTAAAATAATTCTGACACAGAACTTTGAGAGTTAGTGTACTTTGCTGTTGTCGATTTTCTTTTGTATCACACCCAGGACTTCATGCAGACAACATATATGCTCTCCTAAGGGCTATGCCCCAGTAACTTCTTTATTTAATAGACTTAGCTTTAAGATTTCCCCGGTGGAATTCAACACAGACCATGGCTACTGTAGGACCAGGGACTCTTATATGGTCCTTGGCAGTAGCCTGACCTGGTCATAATCATCATGTCCCCAGGTGGCAAGCAGACCTGTTCCTCCGTCTACTCCTCACTGCCATTGCGGTAGAAGCAGGTGGCAAGCAGGCTTCCAACATCTGCGGAATCCTCACTATATTCATTTATTCTTTTCTGCATCTCTCCATTTCTCTATTCCTTTTAATTTGTGCCGATATATTTCCTATTTTAATAAGGCACTCATGACCAGCTGTCAGACATTCAATTTTCTGGATATGCCAGCTTTTTCATCTATATATCTGCTGAAGGTGTATAAACTCTGTTGACTTTCAAGTTTTGTGACCAAAAAAAAAATAACCTTTAATATAAATCCATGCACAAGTTTCTGTGTGGACATAAGATGTCAGTGATTCTGCATGAATACAAAGGAGGCTGACTGCTAAATCTCATGGCAAGACATGGGTCATTATACTAATTTTAGGAAAAACTGCCAGAATCATCCAATATCCTTGTCCCATTTGCATCACCATATGTAATCCCTGGACTGGGGTGGCTTCACTTCCCTTCATGCATTAGATGTTATCAGTGGTTTAGATATCTACCACTGTCATCTGTGTGCATGTGTATTACATTGTTCTTCTAGATATTATTCTTCTATTAGTCTGTGCTACTCAACATCTTAGCATGTTCTTCACTTGCATATGTATATTTTCTCTGATGATGTATTTCTTTAAATCTTTTGTGTACCTTTCCATCAAGCTTTTTCATTGTTCTTTTGGTTGAGTTTTGACGCTTATTGTGTATTTTGCTTGGGAAGAATTTTCTCTGCACATTTCTTAAACATTTGTTATGTTTATAATATGATATTATTTTATTGGTATTTTGATTCTGTTTTCTTAAGCCAGGGTTCCATGTCACTCAAGCTGGCTTGAAACACTGAACAACTAATAATAATCTTAAATTTTTGGAACTTCTGACTTTTCCCTCCTCACTGTTGCATCAACGGGCATATACCAAGTTTTTTGTTTTGGGTGGGGGGTATACTGGGGATTGATTATACATGTCAGTCAAGTACTTTACCAACAAAACTTTACTCTCATCCATTCGCTGCATATCATATTTCAGTTGTAATAAAAACTCTAGGATCTCACAGAAAGGAAACTCTATCAAGAAAGCTTGAGAAGAAGAAAAAAAGTGAATTATTACCATTGATAGTTCACTTCTTTTTCATGTGAATAAATGTATTAATTTATTCTAGGGATTAATGCTAGATAATAAATAATTCTGACAAAGAAACATCAAATTAAAACCTAGAATTACTGGATTTGACTGGAGTTTGTCTGATCATTTAGAATTAAGTTCAGCCAGCAGTTGTCAGACAGCTTGTCTGACTTGGCAAAATGCCCACATACCCAGGAGACCCAGAAGCAAAGGATGTACTCGAGCCTGCTGTACTCCCAGACACATGGCCCTGGAGCAAACTTTCAAAAAGAAACAGTGGCATGCCCTATTTCCAAAAAAAAAAAAATTATGCTGTTTTCCATATTTGAATATTGTGTGTGCCTTACGTAAGAAGGGGAAGAAGACATTGCCAAGTTCTTGTGACAGTAACTACCAATGGAAACATATAAAACTGTGGCCCAGTTGGCACTTGTGCTTGCATATCTTGGCATTTAATCAGCCCCTAGTTAAAGCAAGGTTCAAAGTCTGAATCATTTCATACAAACTTCACATTTAGAGATGATATACAAGAGTATTCATGTAACTAGTTAAATTTATTGACCTTAAAACCAAAGCCTAAATGTTTTATCATTCTTGCGTATGTACACAAGACTCATAAGTAGATGGAGACTGCCCATTCGTTCCGGCCAACCAGACCCAAAATAATCACAGAGAAACTGTATTAATTAGGACTACAAGAACTAGTTCCAGAACAAGCTCCAAAACTACAGAGAACCTTCGTCTGGAAAACAAAAACAAAAACAAACAAATAACAACAATAAAGCACTGCTCAGCTGTTAGTACAGGCTTCCTATTAACTAACTCTTACATATTGAATTAAACTTTTCTATTATTTTGCATTTTAATACAAGGCTTGTGACTTACCAGTAAGGTTCCCAGGGCATCTGTCTTCTCAGTAGCTACATGGGGGTCTCTCTGACTCCTCCTTCTTTTCTCTTCTATCTCTGCTTGGAATTCCCACCTTGCTCTATTCTGAGGTGCAAAAGGCACAAAACAAGTTCTTTATCATCCAATGGTAATAAAATATATTCGAAGCATACAGAAGGGAATCCCGCATTACTCATATTTCATAAATCCCAGACACCTCTTTTTCCAAATTCCTTGTTCTAGATAATGTACTTCAAGTGTGGTTAAATATACAGATGTTTTTATATACTCACGTTTCAGGGATTAATACATAGAATATTAACAAAGTTATCACTATGTAAAATAAAAATATTGGTGCATATTAATAAATATAAAGAAAATATATTTGCTTTGTACAACAAGTAAGCAGAGAAAGTAATATTGTTACATGTAACACAATATTTCTCCATAACTTTTTACAGATAACTGCTTGAAAAGTTCAGAGGAAATCAGATTAATAAATTTTTCATTAAGTGATGTTATTTTTTTTCAGTAAATTTTATGCATCAATATTGCCTTTCCATTACTTGCAAGCTTTCCTTCTCTTCCTCTAACTCCTCCCACACCTTCAAAATTCATATCTTCATAATTATCATTGTTACATGCATATAAGTATGTACACATATGCACATGTTTATATAGCCTGTTGAGTCATTTTAACTTTTGTTTATGATTTCTGAACATTGTGTTCTTTACTTTTGACAAGTCTTGTATATTTGTCTGTAATTCTCCTAATCTGTTTTAATCACTTATTAATATGTGTACACTAGGTCTTAATATTTGCAAACAGAGGTCTTGTAACAAGTTTTCAAGCCATAGGTTCACAGTATATATGATTTTATTTGATGCTATCTAGAAGCTTTTACATGAATACCAGGGAGTTTTCAACCATGCTCTCATGGTCGCATAGCAATAGCTCCCTTACGGAATGTTGTTAGTACTGTGACAGTACGCAGCAATTTGAATATAATCCACATGGACGTTTACACGGCTTTAACTTCATTTTTTTGAAACATTTTAGTCAGAAAAAATTGACACCTTACTTTTATATATTAAAATTATCTACTTTTAATTGTTTGCACATGAATAACCAGGTGGATAAACAGTTTTATAAACATTAGAGTTTCCAAAGAAAGTAAATTCAAGTTTTGCCATGGAGTACATTTATCATGATCTTTCCCTCATATATTCTGCTTGTTTCCTTGGTATTTTAAAGCATTTTATGCATATGGTGTTGAGTTAATTACTGTAGCTTTGAATGTTAGCAGGATCTTGGTTATTAAAAATCTACCTACACATAAAAAGCCTCATTTGCCTTTATAGTTTTCTCTTTATGTTGGATTATTAATAAAAAATCTTTAAGGTTTTTTGTGTAATTTATGTAAACAAATAATAAAGAAATCTGTTCTGAACATAGCACAAAATGTGTCATATTAATATTGAGGATAGAGTTGAACCAGTTTCTATTTGTTAATCATTTATTATTGCTATGATTCTGAATTTTGTATTTGGCATATTGGCTTATGATGTCAAAACTATGAGAATTCTATGCTAAATTTTCAAATTTAAATAGAAATCAGAGTGGATCACAGATTCAATCTGTCAGCCTTCTGTCTTTTCTGGTATGAAATACATAGGAAACAAGTAGGAAGCACGTCTCTTAAAGCCAAATCCATCTTTCCTGAAAATAATACCATTATTAATTAGTGCACATTTAATTTCCTTCCTGGTTTTTTTGCTCTGGAAACAACTACTCATGTGTTCTCATTCTTTCATTATCAGTAATGCAAACAGAAATTACAGATTTTTTTTCAAAATTTTTTAAATATCTTGGTACTCATGTGCACATAGTAGTTTTCCTATTTTATAATACCATCTTTGTTTTACTTAATTACCTGCTTCTACTGCTACTGTGTTGCCTGATTCCTTCCTTTTTCTTTGTACCCATCAAATTTGTAAACATTTAATTTTTATAGCATATCTAAATCTTATATATCTTTCCTCTAAATGTCCTTTTCCTACTTCGATTGATTTTTACCTTACTGATTTTATCACAGAATTTATTTTGTTAATCTGCTGTCCTCTTTCTCACTGGAACTATTAGTAAGGAGTCATGTTTTCCTGTCATTCTTCTTTACTAGAGGAAACACTCAGACCATCATTATCTCCCCATAAAGGCTCATCCAGGATCAACAGTCATGGTGGAAGTGTCCTCCTCTCCATTATTTATGGCTAATGATTACCTTTTGATCTAAGGCAAAACAATTTCATTTTTTTTATTCCTTAGTAAAGATATAGATTTGTATGTAAACTACATTTAAAAAAAACTGTAATCATGATACAAGTAATCATGATACATGGACAGGTGTTCAACTATGTTCATAGCAGCATTGTTTGTCATAGCCAGAACCCTGAAACAACCTAAATTTCCCTTGAATGAGGAATGGATAAGAAAAATGTGGTACATTTACACAATGAAGTACTACACAGCAGATAAAAATAATGACATCTTGAAATTTGCAGGCAAATGCATGTATCTAGAAAACATCATATTGAGTTTGAATTTTGAGACCCAGAAAGACAAATATCATATGTACTTACTCAAAAGTTGATTTTAGACATAAAGCAAGGAAAACCAGCATAAAATTTACAATCCCCAGGTAACCTAGATGACAAAGAAGACGCTAAAAGAGACATACATGGATCTAATCTACATGGGAGGTAGAAAAAGACAAGATCTCTTGAGTAAATTTGGAGCATAGGAACTTTGGGGGAGTGCTGAAAGGGAGAAAAGAAGCAGGGAGGGGAGCAAAGAAAAATGTAGAGCTCAATAAAACTCAATAAAAAAATAGCATAAGGAAAAAACTGTTAAACTGTGGTTTTGATCAACTATTTATAGAACTGTGAACCATACCATAGAAACAAAATGTAACACACACACACACACACACACACACACACACACACTAACACACACATGCTTACATGTACAAAGGCTGAGGAGTTCTAGATTCATATATGAAATCACACATTTGGAGAGTAATGGCTCAGTCATTTTTCTTTTATATTTTAATGACATCAGGTCTTTTCAAATCCAAATATTTTTCCTAATTATGCTTTATCTCTCTTGTGCCAACACATGCAGAACTCAATGAACTTTGTGGAATGCAAACATTTCACTGAAAATCAATCAATTTTTTCTAAAAATATCATTTTTATTCTTTCGATATCCTTCGTCTTTATAGGTCATCTTATGTGTGATCTTCATATTGTGAACTTTGAATTATCACCTAATCTTTTATTACGTTTGAAAACACACATAAGTGCTCATGTGGGAGGGATAAATTCAAAGGACTCCATCCTTTATCATAATAAAGTGATGCTGGAATAGTGAGGAAGGCTTGTTTCAAAACACGCTTGTCAAATTACAGTATGTAGAAGCATAAAACAGAATCACATCAAGCATGGAGAGGTATCACTTAAATACTTAATAATGAAGAATTGGAGAAGTATTCGGAGCCAAAATAACAGATTCTGACTTTTTTCTTACTGTTTTATAACTCCACATTTAAACTTCGTATCTATCAAAAACATTTAAAAGTAATCAATATTGATTACATATGAAATAAGTCAAATATATATATATAACTTATTTGGGAGATTCATTGAAAATCACTTTTTTTGACGTTAAGAACATAGTAACTGTTTAGTTGAATAATATTTTATAGTTAGTAGGAGTTCTGATTATTTATGTAGATATAAACAATAGTTCTAAACTCTAGTGGAACCCTAGAAGAAGCATATATATGCTGTGTGTATTCTCCTTTTTAATATAAGAATTTACATATGCATATATGTATATGTAAACACATGAATATGTATGTGTTTGTATGTATATGTGTATGTGTGTATGTATGTATGTGTGTATAAATATATGCATGTGTGTGTGTCACACTCTGTGTTTGTATGTACATATGAGAGAAAGAAGGAAGCCTAAGGAGAAAAATCATTCATCCGATATGAGAGATTAGAGAGATAAACATTATTTTTTTTAATTATGTGAAATGTGTATAATATATCTTAGTTATATCTAACCCTACTTCCTCCCTCCCTTCCACATTCCTCACTCTTTCCACCTCTCCCACACCTCCGTCATGACTTCTCAGGTAGACTCTCCACACAAAGTGTTTAAAATCACAAATTCTATTATCAGCAATTTAAGAACAATATTAAGACATGTTGGGGAACTCTAAAAACTGGTTCTTGTTCTGGAGACTTGGATCAGGAGGTAAGAGTCTTTCCTGTTTTTAGAGGACCTGAGTTTGGCTTTTAGCACTCATATCAGGGGGCTCACTCTGGACTGCATCTTCAGTTCCTGGTTATTCTAAGCACTCTCTCATGGTCCTTCATATCTACACTCATGCCCTTAAAGTATTCATTATACCAATACACATTTAAATATAAAACAAATATGAAAACAAAATAATGAAACTATAAGAATCAACTTATGTTGAAACAATCACTGAGTTATGCAGGTTAAATGGCCTATCGAGCCACATATTCATTTTGTACCTTGTATAATGCCAGAAAAAAGTAAACGTTTCCATTAATGACAGAATACACTTTAAATATTAGTTTGAAGCTATTTTTAAAATATCTTATTTTATAACAAACACTTTATAATCCTATTTATATCTAATAAAAAGAATCGAAAGCATCCAAATTTATTATAATACTGTGTATTGTTTAATGCTTACCACAAATACATTTTGTAGATTATATCAACTTATATTTGTATTTTGAGGCACAGAAACAATGAAATGAAAGCATCCTCTAGCTGTAGTTTACAGGAGGCCTTTTTTTTCCACCTCTGTTTATCTATCCAGACATGTAGGTGTAGTTTTATTCAGCACTGGATTCACTCAAATTTTCTACTGCATTCCTGTCCCTTTGAGATCTTACATAATGAGTACAAAACTGAGGTAAATATCAAACTGTGCTGGATAGGGTGCACATAGGAGATGATTACATCATGGTAAGTTTATGTTGTAGCGTGCCGGCATACTGGTAAGGTGCACAAAGAAGATAGCAATAGCATGGTAAATATATGTAGTAGCATGTTGGCATACTGTTAAGGTGCACAGAGGAGATAGCTATACCATAGTAAATATATGTTATAGCATGTTGTCATACTGGTAAGGTGCACAACGGAGAGAGCTATATCGGGGTTAATGTATGTTGCAGCCTGGTGGCATACTGGCAGCTTCAACACTGGAGAGGCCGAGGAAATGCTGGGCAGCACAAATGCTGTGCTATCGTGGAACATACTGCCCACACATGGCTCCTCAGACTAAACTCAAATGGCTATAGTTGGGCCAGGTACTGTGCCTCTCACATTATATTATTCTGATGTGAGCCTGTCAAGCATGTTATTGCTTTTATTATCATTTTTTTTTGATTAGAGAAAACTTGCTTTAGAATAATTTTTTCCTTTGGAATTTAGGGTACCTTTAAGTTTGGGCCATGTAAACAGATGCACTAAGGTGCTTAATATGAACCTTCCCTCAGTGTGTGTGTGTGTGTGTGTGTGTGTGTGTGTGTGTGTGTGTGTGTGTGTATCTGTCTGTCTGTCTGTCTGTCTCTGTTTCTCTGTATTTCTTGTCTCAGTATGTATGCTTCACTCTATTTCTGTCTCTGCCTCCTCCTCCAAGGTATTAGTAAATAGCTATGGAGTGTTAGTGCATCATGGGATTGGCTGCAGAAAGTTGAAGTACAAGTTATTACAACAGTAGTAGAAATCCTTGCCCAAAACAAAATCTAATGGAAATTCAAGTAATAATAAAACAACAGTGTTACTATTAGATCAGAATCTAAGATGCTAATTCTATGTAAGATAATTCCCTCCTAGCATACCAAGCCCTACCCTAACGTTCCACAAAAGTTTCATTAAGAGGTATTTCTGAAAGTTTTTTTTTTTTATCATTTTACCGCATTATCTATTCTTAATACATAGGGAATATGATACAAACTATTAAACTTGCACTATATGACAGAGGACAAGAAATATGAGTTGGCAAGCAAAGGGAACTTTTCTAAAATTCACAGAAACATGTGACTCATAAAGAAATGTGATGTTTTCATAATCTTTGAAGAGGTGAGTGGAAGGTGTTTTAATTGGTGATATACAAAAAATAATTTCTTCTCATTAGCAATATCTAGACTGTAAATAAATATTTTCTGTGATGTGACACATTTTCAGTAATTAAATTTAACAATAAAAAGGACTATTGTGCTATTTCATTGCTACCAATGACAGGATATTTTTCTTATAAATGAGAAATCACCTAATGTTAAAAACAGGCTAGAACAAAACCAAAATATTTTCACAGAAAGAGAACTATAGCAGTACCTAAATATCATTTACTGACATCTTTGTGATTTGCGTGATGGACTCTTAGTTTTCTTGAATTTTTTAAATAGCTTTATAATTCATGTACAATATTTAAAGTTGCTTATTCATTAATTAGTTCTGGATCATTTTGATAGTTGTTAGACAAAATGTTGAAAGACCCAATGAAAACTCGTGTGTGTGTGTGTGTGTGTGTGTGTGTGTGTAAAACAATTAATTAATAAATCATGTAGCTATTCTCTAGAATATCATGTTAGCATTTTGTGTCAAAATACAGAGTCATTAAAGAACAATTGTTGCCAACACAATTAATATTTCGCTAATAAAATCATTTGAATTCATACTTGATGCTTTATCCTGGACAATGAGATTATTGACTGAGTACAGGCACTAGGCCTAGTCTTGTTGACCTGAATTCAGTAACCAGAATTTTACAGAGTGCAACCAGAGAGATTACTTTTACAAGCAGCCACAACTTTCAGGTGTTCCATGGTGTGCATAAAGGAAAATACATACACAGAGAATCAATACATAATAAATTAGTGTAATGCCATGAAAAACTGAAAAGCAAGTACTTACAGTCAACTTCAGAAGGCTACAACTGGCTTCTTAGGATAGAAATGGATTATTGGTGTCCCTGTTTCTGTAGCATTATACTTCATGCATTAAATTGTTCTTATATTTTCATGTTTTTTTGTTAGAGCGGTGCAATTGAGCAGTTTTCATGTTAGGTTCCAGTTAAAACAATTCTGGAGAGTAAATAAATTATCAGGTACTTAGATAAAAGAAAGGATGAATGGACAAATTGCTCAAACTTTGAATAAATAGGTATGCTTTTCATATACTAATAATACAATAATTTATACTTCATGTTTACTTGAACTGTAGTATATATGAATGTAGAACAGTTTAAACTTTGTAAATGAAGATTTAAACCTAAGTGTGTCTTAACCAATGATATGCTGATGAATGGCATTTTCCTCAACTAAAAGTCTTAAAAGTTAAGCACATTCTTATTTTATATCATGAAAGTTTAATTGTGATTGAATAAAAGGCAAGACACCACAGATTTTTGTTCATTTATCATTAAATAATTGGCCTATTAATAAATATGTTCTTAAAATATAAATCCTCATAAAAAGTATATTAATATATTATTTGCATTAATTTATAAGTAATTCTAATGTTAAATATAAATGATTCTGTAAACTGCAAAATTTAATAAAATTATAACTTCTTCATGTAAAATCAAATACTGCTATGTTAAACAAGTCCCCTTTCCCTTATTTACTGTCCTTTTAATTTGATTTTTATGAAGGAGGAATGAAAACTCTGCACACCTAATTATATTCAGGTAAAACCCCAGGTGACTTACATGTGGCTAATAGGGGAGATTTGGGGAATATGACAAATGCCTTCTTCAACGAATTCATTATCTTACTTGTTAAGAAACATAATAATCCTGACAAAATGGACACTTCTTACATGTCTTAGCTTAAATTAGAATATATAACTGTAATATATTTTTCACATTTTATGTAAAACTATATGCTGACTCTTCAAAGTTAAAAAGGTCAGTGATTTTCCTTTCAAGTACAGTCTTCATTTCTTCTGATGCCAGAGTTACTTCTGTTCCATGATGTTTTGAAATACATTTCGGTTTGTATCTGCACGAAACAATAGGGCAGCTTTTAATGAACAGGAAATAGCATAATTTTGAATACCTGTAGGGATCAGTCAAAAAAATCTACTAGGTCTGTATCCTTTTAAGTGTGGCTTAAAATTGCCAATGCTCATTTATTTCCTTTCATTGTTTCCACATTGCAGATGGTATTACATCCAGTGAAGGTAGTCCTTCTCAAAAAAAATGCACACACAAAATATCAATAGAATAACACTTGATCTCTGTCTACTTTCAGGTTGGACCAGTTTGCTCGCACAAACAGTCATGTTTCTCTTTCCCCCTGCTTATTTTCCTCCCTTTCCCATCTATCTATCTATCTATCTATCTATCTATCTATCTATCTATCTATCTATCTATCTATCTATC
>NC_022032.1:23663028-23675508 GCF_000317375.1 Microtus ochrogaster | reverse complement strand
TGTCTATCATCTATCTCTCATCTTTCTATTTTTCCTACTCAAAAAACCTGTGTTACATGTATCCTTTCAGTTCTATTTATTACATGCTTTTTTCACATTATGATTTACAAAAATCCATTGTTCTGACATGCCTTATCCATACTAGTATAAGTTGAACTATTTCCAAGGCTGTTCATGCAAACTTTCATTGATGCCTTAAATATAGTTAGTTTGTAGAAACATGTGCCTTTTCTTATATTCTTTTTATGGTCCTTATTTGTTATTCTGATATTTGCTTGGAGGTTAAATATATATATTCTCATTTTGAAATAATAAAGTTTTGTTTTTACTCTACACATTGATGCAATGTACATTTATTCTCCAGATATCATATAGTCAGTTACTCATTTAGACATTTGTTAGTATAAAATTAATTTCCCTCTCTGGTCTCTATAGATATGCACTACTTCACCTTCATTGTCATTTCAGGTTCCCAAACGTGGCATAAGAATCATTAAGATTTATCAAAATTCCTTACTTATCCTTTTGACCCTTAGATTTTCTTGAACAAATCAGTCTTCATTTTACATTTTGAATCTGCCTTTTGATGAGAGATACTTCTGCCTGGGCTCTATCTCTAACTAGTATGGCTAGCTCCTCACTCTGGTCTCCGTGCAAGCTTTATTTCTTACAGTACCAACAAAATATCAGCATATTCCTCCTACTGCTCTTACACACACTGACACTTAGCAATATTTTCTGTCCTGGAGTGATGCAGATAAAAGTCCCTCACTGCGGACAAATATAATGAGCTGAGTGGTCAGTTGCTGAACCCTGTTCTTAAAAAAAAAATGTTAACATTATTAAAAGCTCTGATAATTAAATATTTGGGTACTCTCATATAAACTAATACTGTAAGACTAACATTAAGACTATATCTCTGCAAAATTTCTCAAAGATATATGAAAATCTGATAATTGGTAAACTAACACACTCATCACCATAAGGAATATTGCAGTATGTGTTGCTGAATATCATAGACTAGACTTTTTTGAAAATATATTCTATTCCTTTTATTTTTTAATAATGTTTAAGTTAATCTTTATATCATTTTGCATTCCAATCCTAGTTTTTACTCTCTTCCATGTATCCCCACTTCTCTCCACCCCACCCCTTAAACACTCCCCAAGAGGGTAAGGCCTCCCTCCCACGGAGACAACTAAGTCATCATCACTATGAAGCAGGACAAAAAAAGGCAGACACAACACTTTAATACAGGACCAAAGCCCTCTCCCCACTCCACGCATATCTCTGCTGAGAGAGGTATCCCTCCATAGAGAATGGGCTCCAAAAAGCCAGTTGGTGCACTAGAAATATACCCTGGTCCCGTTGCCGGAGACCCCATAAACTTCCCTAGCCACACAGCTTTTACCCACATTCAGAGGACCTATTTAGGTCCACGTTGGTTCCTCCATTGTCAGTCTGGACTCAGTGAGCTCCCACTAGCTCAGGTCAACTGATTCTGTGGGTATACCCATGATGGTCTTAACACCATTGCTCATATTATCCCTCTTCCCTCTTTTCATCCGGGCTCTGGGAGCTTGGCCCAATGCTCAGCTATGGATCTCTACACCTGATTCCATCAGTTCCTGGGTGAAGGTTCTATGATGACAATTAAGTTATTTAAAAAAATCTGATTATAGGGGTAAGTCAGCTCAGGCACCCTTTCCAGTGGTGCTTAGGGTTTTATCTGGGATCACACTTGTGGATTCCTGAGAATTTCTATAGTGCCAAGTTTCTCTCTAATCCCATAATGGCTTCTACAACCAACATATCTCTTTCATTGCTCTCTCTCTTTGTCATTTCCCCTTCTGGACCATCCTGTTCCTTCATGTTCTCTCCCTCCTCTCCTCTTCCCCTTCTTCCTCATTTTCTGCCCTCTTTTCTCCCCTCTCCCAATATCCCTAATTTTCTCAGGTGATTGTGTGTATTTCTCCTTCACAGGGAAATCCAGGTATATCTCTTAGTGTTCTCCATGTTAACTAGCTTCTCTGGGATTGTGGACTGCAGGCTATTTATCCATTGCTTTACTAGACTAAAACATCTTATCTCATGAAGATGGGTAAGATATTTTTAAGACGAAAGTGAATAATATTCGTACAAATAGGTGATAAACTATAATTCTGCTGAGGACAGAAATTGTAAAGGTAAAAGAAAAACGGTGACAAGGTATGACTGGAGTGAAGATTAAGTTAGCGAAAATTAAAGCTAGGACACGATTGGGGGAGACATTTTTCCACTATTGATTGCATCCTCCTATTAGTAATAATCAGATTTTAAACATTTTGAGAATGTAATTATTTTAATTGTACATTTTGAAAATAAAAGATGCTTACCCATACTTATGCTAGAGCCCAAAAAATGTTTTAGTCATATTTGTAAATCTTATAATATCTACAAATAAAATTGCTCTTGTGGTAAAATTGCAGTGCCAGTTGGGATAAATCACTAGCAAAATCACAAATTTCATTTCACTTGCAATAAAAATAATTATGGAAAACTACTTTTATGCATGACCCAAGATATTTAAGTTTGGTGTTGAATTCTAATGTTTGACTGGTATTACTTTTTATTATGAATTTTTTTATAATACAGTCTTTTCTCATTTTACTTAGCTATGCCTGCTCCTACTCCCGCACCCTCCTCCCTCTTCCTCTACATATCCCCCACTCCATTTCCCCATCCACTCCTCAGAAAGGATAAGACTTCCAAAGGGGCGTCAATAAAGCCTGACACTTAATTTTCATGCAGGACCAAGGTCCTACTCCCTATATCTAAACTGAACAAGGTACCCCTTCAAAGAGAGTGTGCTCCTAGATCTCAGTTCAAGTACTATGGACAAATCCTTGTACCACTGGCAGTGGTCCCACAGACTGCCCAAGCCTCACAACCATCCCCACATTCAGTGGGCTTAATTTGGTCCTATACAGGTTTGCTTGCAATTAGTCCAGAGTCTGTGAATTCTCACTATCTGAGGTCAGCTGTTTGTGTGGGTATCACCATCATGGTCTTGGGTAATTATTGATTTTTTTTTTACAGGTGAGTAGTACTCCTTTGTCTGATTAGAGGAGAAGACCAATGTGGTACATTTATACAAAAGAGTACTACTCAGCTGTAAAAAAAAAATTAATGGCATCTTGAAATTTTCATGCAAATGGATGGAACTAGAAAATCCATCCTAAGTGAAGTAACTCAAACCCAGACAAATATCGTCCATACTCACTCAAAGTGTATATTAGACATAAAGCAAAGAATAACCAGCTTATAGTCTATGATCCCAGAGAAGCTAGGCAACAAGGAGAATGCTCAGAGAGACGTACATGGATTCCCCCTGCAATGGGAAAACAGACAAGAGCTCCTGAGAAAATTAGGAGGTGAGTAGAAGAGAGGGTGGAAGGGGATGGGGAGGGGAGAACGGAAGCACTTGTGGGAATGAGATGCTCAAGAAGGGGGAAGGACGGTGAGGGAGAGAAAGGAAAGAGATGTCTAGATTGAGGGAGCCATTAAAGGGTTATCAAGAAACACAGCACTAGGGAAATTCTCAGGAATCCTCAAGGATGACCCCAGCTAAGACTCTAAGCAACAGTGGAAAGAGCTGGTACTTTCCCTATTGATGACCGGTTTATAAATCCCTCTTACTGGACATATTTCTGGATGTTTGTTTGTGCTGGATTTTTGCCTAGGCCATCCTCAACAAGAGTGTAAGAGCATTCTTCTGCCTCTGTTGCTTCATTATTCAAGGTCATCCTTCAGCAGATCACCTTCCCATAAGAGAAAGACTTTGAGTAATCCATGCACTTGACTTTTAAATCTCAAAATCATATTATTAGTGTAATCAATACATTGTTTCTGATCTAGTAAAAATAGTAACTGCAATCATGCTTTATGATTATCAGGAATCATTTCAACAGAAAATAACTGCTCACAGTTGCAGACTCTTCATGATTACTTGAATTTCATTTTGACTGGATAAAATGTGATTATTAGACAATTTGTATGTGACAATCCTTCACTCACCTACTTCATACTGTTGAAAATTGATGCTTTACCTATACTTATACCCTCCTGAACATGTATCTCATATTGAACACAGTATATTATCTTTATCTGGCAAGTCTATCCTGGCTTACCCTCATTTTAACAGACAAGGCCAACATGATGTCATCCATTAATGTAAATTTGCTCTTTCTCTTTGGACTTAATCATATTTATAAAGTTGTATTCGGAAACACCTTCTGTATCTGTTCTGTATGGTTGTATCTCAACTGACTGTTAAAAGATATGCACTTACATTGATTTTGAAAGGGATTAAAAATTATGGGAGGAGATTGAACACTTGAAAGGAATAACACGATTTTTAGTGTTTTATAGTTGATTCTCTAGAAGTGGAATAACTTTTATTTGCAAAATCCAATTAGGGATCAGTGATCTGAAGAACTAATTACCAAGATCAATGCTGATGGTGTTCTAGAACTTTGTTTTGCATCAGTCTCAGAGGGCTTATGACATGCAATATTTTCTTTCTTCCTACCTAAAATATCAGTACTCTCATTAGATAAAGTTTATAAAACTCAAATGCCATCCAGTAATTTCGGAGTTGTCAAATGCATTATAAAGCTGGAATTTATTTCAATTACAATTCTTTTCCCACATGTTGAAGCTATTTTAACCTTTAGCAGCATACAATTATTACAGAATAGATCATTTTTAATGATTCATTATGTATGAGGTCATTTGACAATGCAATTAGCTTTGTGATGAAAATTTCTATTCTTTTGATCATTCTGTACCTATAATGAATGAGGAGAGTTTTACATCTAATTTCCTGAAATTAGAAGATTAAAGATAGAAACAGACTCTTATATTTAAATGAGACACAGACTGACTAGATTGCATTAGTGCTTTAGCTGTGCAGCCTGGAACTGCAGATCTTTAAAGTGTTTCTCCTTTATTCATTATTCATACAACAGATCCATTGGTACTGTCTGTCAGTTTCCATTATCACCAAAATTCTCAAAGTATGCTTGCCACTGCTATCTACAGATTGACGAACAGGTCTTGCAAGGCCTCCGGAATGGCATGCTTCACTGTATTGCATACATGACTAAGAAATGAAGTCAAAAATCAGTAATATAGAAGTTAGAAAACTCAGTGTAAATGTGCAAATGGAAATTGTATTGGTCCTGCCTTGGTGGTGGTGGTGATTTTGTTTTTCCATTTTGTCTTCTTTTTACATTTTTTTTTGTGTTCACTGTTAACCAAATGATTATTATATATCTGAGTAAGACATACTGTGTTTCAAAATACAAACTTTTACCTATATATTATTTCTGAAAATATTTTTTCTTTTGTTTAAACTGATTTCAGACAATATTTATTTCATATACAGAGGAACCTTTATAGTGAATTCAATTTAAATAGGTTCCTATTCTGCATCTAGTTTAAAGATCAGGTTAAGGTCTGAAATATGCTGAGTCTTATGTCTTTGTGACTTAAGGAATCATGTTCAGTGCACATGCTGAAGTTAGATTGTTACAAGAATGCGATTTCATGTTGGATTTAGAAGTGATTTATCCTTAAACAAAAGCTATAGCTAGGTAGGTTTGTGAAGTGTTTGAGTATCAAGTGGTTCAGTTTAGAACTCAACATCCCCAAACTCAAAGACAAATCTTGAATGCATTTGGTAAAATTTTGAAAGGCCTAAGTAGATCAGTCTCTTGCTAGTTCAAGGCTAGTGAGTTTGAGAAGGATGCAATGTGAGATCTTGTCTCAAAAATTTGAAAGGAAGGAAGGGATGGGCGGAGAGAGAAAGGCAGAAATGAAGACGGGAGCAGGGAGAGGGAGGATGGGTGAGAGAATTGTGTTTTCCTTATGAAAAATATTTTGATGTTTTTTTTTTTTTATAACAACTATTTAAGCCTTTCTTCAATGCTAGTGATGAGTACTGAATTAGGCCCTTCCACATACTGGACAGGAACTCTACTATGGACCCATGTCCCCAAACGAAATATCTCTATCAATAAGATTTATAAAATATATATATGTGTGTGTGTTTTATAAATTAATTATTAAATATATATATAATCACCATATGAAATAATAGCCCATTTTGCAAGAACCTGAATATTTAAATGAGTTTTTCATCAAAAAACTGTTTCGTGCTAATTTTAAATGAGCATATATTTTCTTTGTTCTATATATTTATATACACAGCACATGTACAAAAACCAGGAAAGACTCTTACTCAAAATTGAAACAAGTTCAAATTTTATAGCTATTATATCTTGGCAACTTCAAAATTATGATGACTCATGATGAAAATTAAAAATGATAATGTGAACTTTCAGTGAATTATTTTTTCTAAAAGAAAATTTTTGTAATGTATAATAAATATTAGCTATTAATGATTTTCCCATCACTCACTTATTCACATATTATGTAATGAAACACTTAGTTTTTTCAGATTGCCCTGTGTGGATCCTCAAATACATATCTATCCTTACCAACAGTTAAAACAATTTTTGAGTATTTTTGAATTGTGTTATGTAAAATAAAATAACATAAAATAAAGTATTACAAATAAGGCTGGTCCCAAGTGCCATGAGAATGAAGTCTCTTATCACCAAGATAAGGAAGGGTTTTTTTTTTTTTGTTTGTTCATTTGTTCCTGGGAAGCTTTCTGAGTCTAGAATACATAGTAAACAAGGTCATGAGCTCCATAGCAATAGAAGCATGATTATTCTAACAGAGAGAACATAGCATTTTGAGAGCAAAGCTACTGACCTTATTTTTGCTTGATATGTTAGATGAGTCCTAGAGACTCAGTTACAAAAGGGGTGAAGAGGACACGTTCCAAGTGAATTTATGGCTTACCTGAAATAGCAGGTATAATAAAACATTGATTAAAAAACCCTAGGCGATCCCTACTGCTTTGCCCCAAGACATTTTTAGTCTGAATACATGGACAGATGCCTGCCTTGAACATTAGTTTTGTTTAACTCCCATTTTTCTTCCCATTATCCATCATTGCAGATTAGCTTCTTATCTTATTTGTGAGAATAGAGTACAAAAAAATACAGCTTCATATTGCTCAATGGTCAATTGTCTGAAGAATATAAAACCTAAAAACAGAGAGATAAAAGGGAGAGGAAAATTCTAGATTATATTATGTTTACTCTTAAGGAAAATCTTTTACATCTTCAAAAGAAAAGTGATTGAAAACCACAAGTGTTTAATATGAAGTGTAAGCCAGTTGCAAAAGTAAAAGACAGAGTTGTAACACCAGGTAACATAAGATATTATCATAGGGCAATTGTTCTTATCCTGTGGGTCTTAATGCCTTTGGGTCATATATCAAATTTCCTGCTTATCAAATTACTACATCATGATTCATAACAATAGTAAAATAACAGTTATGAAGTGACAATAAAATAATTTTGTGGTTGGGGGTCAATACAACATGAGGAATTATAAAAAAGAGTTGTAGAACTTGAAAGTTTGAGAACCAATGTCCTGAAGGAAAACTTGGTTTATAACAAGACACCGTATATAGCTTTTGTAGCTATACTTTTCTTAATAATTATAGTTACATATCCAAATAGAACATGATGCAGGCATAGTTAACAGCAATGGAATAACTGAAATGTTGCCTAGTGTGGTTGAATTGCTCAAGATCTTATAAATAGTATCAGCATTGTATAGATGTCTGGTGACCTAGAATTGAGTCCAAATTCCTTGAATAAAGCACTTCTATAGATTTGATGCTCAACATCAAGGGAATGAAAGTCTCTCATTATGCACATTCTGCTGGTAGCAGAGAGGGAAATAAATACATGTGAGTTTGAGAAGACAGAAATTTCATGTACTAGAAATTTGTTAATTTACACATTGGCAGACTGCAAACATGGACAGGGAGATGAAAATGAGTCCCGCGGATATCTATGTATAAGTGCAAATAAGGCAAGTGCTACTAGTCCTGTCATGTAAGAGGATGGAACATGAGGCATTCAGTTTCCACTACATAAAGAATAAAAAATTGTATAATTTTCTTCTGATACTAACTTTAGTACCGTCTCTCTCCCTATCACGGTAACATAAACAGAAATGTAATTTGGGATATGGCTGCGTTCATTATTTTCAATTCAACTTCATGAGGAAATTTTTGTGAAGAGGTCCATCTTTAAAATCGATCAACATGTGCTTGTTTATTCAAAGAACACATTCTTTGAGAGTTAAGAATGCTTTTCCTTTGGGACAATATATGGCAGACCGAAAGTTGAGATACTCAGTATTTGTAGTGAAAGGGTTCATAAAAATAAGAAAGATATAACGCCAACATTCTTGACAATTACTTCAGCTTGATATTAGAAGAAAAAATACAGGAAGAAGTCTAGAAAATTCTTGTTTGGTTTACTACTTCTTCTTTATTCATTTACTCAATTACATGATCAGTTCTGCTGAGCATTTGCCATGTGCGAAACTACTAAAGGCTGATGATATAGGAGCAAACTAACAAGATTCATTGCGTTCTGTTTTAAGACACAGATGTTAAATGTCCCATTGCAAATTAAGTGATTTCAATCACTAGGCATGCTGTAAAAGAGAACCACAGAGTAGATTATGTGAAAGAGTACATAAGGAAGCCACCTTTAAATATTTGGGGTACAGAGTAAAGAGAAAGACAAGTCTGGGGAAGGGGGTGAGGAGAGCTCTCCAGGTAAGGTAGGCATCATGGGAAGGGCATCTTCTTAGGAAGAGGTGCAACTTTTCCAGCTGTACAGAAAGTAATGTGCAACCAGGAGGCTGAATACTGTGGGAGTGGTCCCCAGAATAACATACATCTGATAAATAGGCTGGAAACTTCTATCTCTGGTTTGTATAAACAGGAACCAGTGCACATTATTCACCTGACCAGAAACAATAGAATTAAAGATGGAAAGTGTAAGGCTATAGGAAACAGCTTCACAAAGGTGCCCAGTTGTGAAATATATGTTATTGTTTGTTTCTTTTAAAGGTGAGTGTTAAAGGTGGGACTATGTTTCCTAAGTTTCAGAAACTATTCAGGGAAAACTTGCTTCCATAAGCTGAGTTGCCAGTCTTCTCTCCCACATAGTTAAGTTAAATAAGTAAGAAACAAAGAAACAGACAGCATTTTATTATGAAAAGACTCTCCTAATAATTGCGAGATTGTTGAGTCACAAATGATGAAATTACCAAAAAATACTTTATATTACAATGAGAGATTTTTTAACTGTTCTTATTCTCAAAATTTTCATCAAGCCACTAATGGCTAAAATGCAGAGAGCAACTGACTGCGAGTTGCCCAAGTACAGTTTATTTGTCCAGAATACAATCCATCCATCTAAGGCTTGCTAAATATTCTAGAACAAGATTAATGATATTTTTAATATTGTTGGACTGGGATATTTATTTTAACTAGCTTTTTTATATATGACAGAGAAGTTGCACTCATTAAATGCCAACAGTAGAGCCTGAACAAGACCTGAAAAATAACACCACCAAGCAACATGCCAACATGGATGATGGAGACCTCATTAGGTGTACCTAAATGAATAGCTACAGGCAATTCATGGTGACTGAGAAGGGAGACTCGGTGTTCTCTAATGAAAACACCCTTCTATAAGCACAAACAGTGAAGTATCTAGTTCCAAACACTCAACCCTAAACTCATATACATATAAACAATACTAAATGAATTAAGCGGGTTGTGTTTCAAAGTTTATGATGATTGTATACATGCATGGATACATATATATATATGTATGTAAGGTGAGAAGTCAATATGGAGAAAAATTTTTATAATGAAATCTGAATTTTATAAAAGTTTCCCAAATTATGCTTCTTATATCAAAAACCTGTATTAAAGCAATCCAAATAGAGGCAGAGAATATTTTAGTCACAGAAGAAAAATTATAGACTTTAGAGTTGTATTGTGTCTTAGTTGGAGGAGCTGACTTGAAGTTAGTGTTTCTCAACCTCTGGATCATGACCCTTGTACCTTTACACAAGTGTCACCTAAGACCACTGGCAAACACGGATATATTGTGATATATAACAGTAACAAAATAAGAGTTATGAAATAGTAACAAAATAATTTTATGACTGGGGGGTCACCACAACATAAGGAACTGGATTAAAGGGAAGAACCATTAGGAAGATTGAAAAGCACTGTTCTCAATCTTTGACTTACTGAATTTAAAATGTACCTCCCAGGGCCAGTAACCTTCCCAGTATTGGGCATTTAACCAGGTACTGGTCATGTGCTCCCTCTAATGGTAAGAATTTCAAGTCCAATCAGAAATTAGCTGGTTAACCCATAAAAGTCATACTATGATTGCACCAGTAATAACCTCTTGCCCTGCAAGTTTGGATTGTGTGACACGAAAGGTTTAAATCTGGCCAAAACTATGATTGCTGACTCTGCCTCAACAGCTACTGACATAACAGCTTCTTGTCCTATACAGGATAGTCAAGTAGGAGGAAGGGTCCCAGCTCTGTGCCAGCATAGTAGCCCTGTAATCTGACATCAAAGTGTATAATCCCTTCAGCAATAGGATTTTATAATCCATAAATCCTGGCCTTGTGCTCTTAGCAAAGCTATCCTAGCTTCCCATTTGAGAGTATATGGTATATTACAGAAAATGTATATTTTAAAATTATTGAAAAATTAAAGGAATCAATGAAAAAATGATTAGTATAATTTTTAATGTGTTCTTGGAACCCATGATTATAAACCTTTACTCTTTAATAACATTTTTAAATTTTGAACCTGTCACATTACTTGGTTGTTGAAAAATAAACATTTTGCAATCACTGATCTGGAAAAAAATATAATTTCTTTACCTAAGGTTATGATTAGTTTATCATACACAATTTTATTACTGTAAAGTAAATATAGATTCAGACATTGTTATTCACCCTACAAAATATACATATACAGAATGTAAAAAAATCATTTTAACTAGAGAAAAATACACACAACAATACTCATACATATTGTCTCTGTGTGTGTATGTGTGTGTGTGTGTGTGTTATTGTCTCTGTGTGTGTATGTGTGTGTGTGTGTGTGTATGTTGCTTTCTATCTTTTGAACACCACTTATAACTACACTTCTCTGTCTTTGTGGAAAATACCAGAGAATCGCAAATTTTGGGTAGTAGAGATGCTCATACATCTTGTAAAAGCAAATTTTGATCATTGTCTTTGTCTGCTAGTTGATATAATTAGGTAATTACAAACCATGCTCTCAGACATATCCACATGCTTGGATCATCAGTGACAGGATCTTGTTCCTTTATGAGACACTCTGTTTTGCCAAGCAAATATTTTCTTCTTTTAATTTAAAGGGGTTTTATTGAGAATGCCATGCAACATATTGTATTTGCATCCTTTCCAATTCTCATGCCCTCTCTCAGCTTTTAAAATAAATGATTATACACACACACACACACACACACACACACACACACACAATGATAAGATCATTGCTGTTGTTCATATGTATATTGCTTAGGGCAGTTCAACTGAGATTGGATAAACTATCAAGGTGGTTTTTTTTTTGAAAAGTAAAATTAAGTTATATTTTTATTATAGAATATTCAACTCAAGAATTATTAACAAAAAGCTACAGATACAGATTTTAATTTTAAATTTTTTTTTCATTTTACATACCAACGACAGTTGCCCCTCCTGCCCTTCCCACACCCACCCCCTACCTCCTTCTGAACCCATCCCCCATCCACTCCTCTGATAGGGGAAGGCCCCCATGGGGAGTCAACAAAGCCTGGCACATTAAGTTGAGTCAGGATTAAGGCCCTCCCCACTGCTGAGCAAGGCATCCCATCATAGGGAATGGGCTGTCTTATTCACTGGAAGAATAATTCTCCCTTTCTCAGAAGAATAATTGTCTGTAATACTTCATCTAGGGATGGGACCTTGCAAAAATTTCCCATCCACATTGGCTCGTGCACATTAACACATTATGCTAGTCTTCACTAGCGAGCTCTATGCCATATTCTAGACTATAGACTATACTGTTGAATTTTCATTTGTGCATCTTTTCTGCCATACACATAAGACACTCTCTCACACCTGATGTTCTGGTCCTCTGGCTCTTATAATCTCCCAATCATGGTGCTTTCTTATCTCCTGATTCTTAGGTGCAGGAGTTGTGTTGGAGAAGTGTCAGGTGGAACTGACTACTGCATAATAAGCTGTTTGATCAGTTACAGACTACTGGATTGGTCTCTGCTTGCAGCAAAAATTGAACTTATTGGATGAGGATTGAGAGTTACACTTATCTGCGTGTATAAGAATAAGTATTGAGCTGGGCGGTGGTGGCGCACGCCTTTAATCCCAGCATTCGGGAGGCAGAGGCAGGTGGATCTCTGTGAGTTCGAGGCCAGCCTGGTCTAGAAGAGC
>NC_022032.1:23636152-23662928 GCF_000317375.1 Microtus ochrogaster | reverse complement strand
CACATACTCCATATATACACACATAGCTCATATGTAGACACAGAAGATCCCTAGGAGTCACCAGGCGTAGTGGTATATGCCTATAATCCCAGTACTTAAAAGGTAGAAGCAGGAAGATTAGGTGCTCAAGATCATTCTCAGGTATGTGGAAAGTTTAAAGAGGCCTGGTTTGAAAGCTAAGAAGGTAAAAGAGGGGGAAGGAAGGGAAGAGGAAAGAAGGGGGAGGGGCAGGTAACGTGGTAGTGTGGGGAAGAAGAGTAGCCAGTATTTTTCACATCAAAATCCTTAAAATTTTTATACTTTATATCCTGTACTATCACACACTTCAAAATTTTATTATAACAAAAGTTATATTTAGTCTCTGGATTTATATACATGTGTATGCAGGTACATGTGCCCTAAGAGGCCATTGGAGAATATCTAGTGTCCAGCTCTCACTGTCCAATTTATTCCCTTAAAACGGGTTTTCTCACTGAGCCTGACTAGCCAATGGACTCACAGAATCTGCCTATCTCTGTACCCCAATGTTGGGGTATAATAATGCACAGCTTACACATAGGTGTAGGGAATTAAAATTCTCAAGTCCTGTGCTTGCCTAGGAAGTGCTCTTACCCACTGAGCTATCTCCCCAGCCCAGTAGGGAAATTATGTAAAACAAGAAAATTATTCATACTCACTGCTGTATTGTTCATCAGGGAATTAGAAATTTTTTCAGGGGTATAAGGAAACCTAGGACTGTTAGAAAGTTCTTCTGATAAAAGTGTTGACTGCCAAGCCTGACAATCTGTCACTGGAACTCATATGATAGAGGAAGGGAACCACTGCAGATTGTGCTCTGACCTCCTCATAGGTACAAGATAAAGGCATGCCAGCACACATGTACACACACACATACAAATACATAAATGTGATTAAAAATTTTAAGCTAAGCCGGGCGGTGGTGGCGCACGCCTTTAATCCCAGCACTCGGGAGGCAGAGGCAGGCAGATCTCTGTGAGTTTTAGGCCAGCCTGGTCTAGAAGAGCTAGTTCCAGGATAGGAACCAAAAGCCACAGAGAAACCCTGTCTCAAAAAAAAAAAAAAAAAAAAAAAAAAAAAAACAAAAAAAAAAAACAAACAAAAAGAATACGTATTGAGAATGCAGTTAGTAATTTTACTGTTTTAAGAACATGGCACTAGTAAGTATTCTCCCAAGACCCATGACGTTATCAGCCATTAGGTAGTAGCTAGGTTTTAGGCATGAATTCCCTCCTCTTGAGTAAACCTTATTCCAAATAAGATGGCTATTTCTTAACCCCAGATAGAAGTATCATGATTGGACCCTTGGGGAAATATTGCTGTACTGATCATTGTTATAATTTTTAGGCTTTACAGCTGGGTAAGAGTTCTGATTGCTTTTCTTCCCTGGAAGCTTGTGTAGTACTTTTGGAGAGTTCAGGTTCAATCCCTTGCAGGTTTCTGTGCCATGTCTGTGGTATTCAGCAATAAGTTTTTACCTTCAATCTCAGAGATGCTAAGAAAGATAACGGGGACAGCTTTTATTTTTTAGAAGCCATTTGTTCGCCCCTCAGTCAGTAAACTCAAAGGAGGTTGCCATTGCTATCACTGGATTTCACTGCTGTTGTTGATTGTTTATGGTTACGCAGAAACGGAACCGCAACAACAAATAATTTCCTAGATCTGACCTCTGCCATTGGTGCAAGGGTAGCTCTTAGAATCACTGAAGGGGAGCACTTGCAAGATTGATACCAAGCCTTCTCTCCCTTACAATTTACATGAAATGACAGCTAGTGAAAGTAAGCTCTGTGATTTTCATCATTTATCAGTGGCTTTTACATTGCTTTTCTATAAGCCAAACCTACGTCAAAGGCAGTGAGGCACATTACTACTTTAGTAAAATTTCCCTACATTTTTGTTAAAGGCTAGAGATGATCCAAAGATTAAGACTGTTCTTCCAGGGGACCAAGGTTTGATTCTCAGATCCAATATAGTGCTTAACAAACAACTCTAACTATAGTTCCTTGGGTTCTGACATCTTCTTCTGGCCTCTACTCGTACTGCATGTATATGATTCACACACATACATGCAGGCAAAACCATTCATATTCATAAATTTAAACATAAACAAGCTTATTTGAAGTTTAATCTTTCATATATCTGTTTCCAAAAGAGATATACATCTGACATCTGTATTTGTCTTGCCCCTCTATCACATATATAAACCTTACCATATATTTTTGGCACCTGCTTATTTTCTGGTAAAAGTTCTTCTGCTGTCAAAACACACATATTACCTGGAGTCTCATTTTTTTAGGGATATGTCTTCCAACTTCTCCAGTGTCAAGGAAGTCAATAAGCTAATGTCTCATGGGTCACTTGTGTAACTTTCCTAAATTGACAAGGCAGCCACTTATATTTCTCTGAATTCTTAGTAATTCTTAAAAGATATTTGGTTTACTTTGAGGATTAAAAGTTGGAAGATCATATTTTGTAAATATCGAATTGATTTTCATGTCAGTATTTCTTCATCCTTCCTACTCCAAAATCTGTTGAAAGTGAAGCTGACTCTGAAATCTGGCAATTGTACAGTTTCTTGTGTATACTATCCTTCTTTGTATACCTGTTGGTAACTCTTATACAAAGTAGAAAAAGAAAGGGACAGTAGCCATTATATATGCATACCATTCAGCTATGTGACCAGAAAGCTATGTTTATAAAACCCTAAAAGAGATTTTCCCCATTTTTCATATTTAAAGTGCATGAAGTCAGTAAATTCACAAGTAAACATGGAGCTTGTTCTTTTGAGAGCAGCATCTCGGGGTTTAGTCTACCAAATCATACTACATATGCAAATGCTGTTTGAATGCAATTGAACTGCATGCTAAGCAGTACAGAAATCTCAAGGGTCAAAGATTTGAAAATGTCTGCAGCATGGAAATCATGCAGGCGAATGTTTGATGTACAGATGGGCGTACGAAAATAGGTCACGGTTAGATAGATTCATCTATTTTATTCAATGCCTTATTTGGAATTGTTTATTAGGATTTTTTAGTGTGTGTGATTTCAGTTTTACTCCTACAGTGAACTCCAAATATCTCAGAGTCAATATTAGTCCAAAATACAGAGTATGTTTACTTTGTGGATGGTGGGGGATTTATAGAATTCTCAAGGAACACTGTAAGAAACTTAATTTCAACAAAGAGTAAAACTATCTACACTCCCCCTGCACAAGTTTTTTTCTCTCTGATTAAATATATGCCTGAACTCTAAGGTGCCTGCCATAATCAAGTTTCTCTGAGGTAATACTATATTTATTGTTCTGCTTTCAGAATATCCTTTGTTTCACTCCATCCCATGGTTTTGAATTATTTTAAGTTTGAATTCTGACTTAGTAAGGCTTTTCACTAAAGTGTATTCCCTTCACTAAAGTATATTTCCAATTATAAAATGGAAAAATATAACAAAGTAAAGAAAGACCAACATTTTAGGCATGTATTTTAAATTTACGATTAAATACTTTTAAAGTACACATAATATAGTATCTTCAATAAGTTTATTCTAAAAAAATATAAAGAAAACAACACTTAAAGCTTCAAATGTGTTGATTATAGAACTAATTGTTTTAGTCATTCACCAAGTATTTTGCGAAATCTTCATGTTATCATAGGGATGTAAAACTCAATGGGAGGAATTTGGGTTTTGCTCTCAAAAATTAGGAGACTAGCCATTCAGTTTATACAATGAAAGAAAAAGAAGGAAATGTGAAAGGTAACTCAAAGGCTCGAACAAAAGTCAGTTTTGTAACTCACTGAATCTTCTCTGTGAGATGATAAAAGCATAGAGAACCTTCTTTGTATTTAACTTAGTGCCATGGAGTTCCTTCTAAAGTTACTTCCCTAGACAACATTCTTCTGTTAGTATGTATTCAGCGACCACTCTCCAAGCTTACAAATGTCCTTTTGTTCCGAATGCTCAAAAAGGTGATAAAAAGATATTCATTGGTCTCTTTTCCAATGAAGTGCTGGAATCCCAAATATATTTGAATGCATAGTTTAACTACCATGCACTACCTGATGCAACATCTTCTTTATTCATAACTACTTAAAATAGCAATAAAATACCCCTTTAAGAGACAATGCTGACTTCTTAAGTAGTGGAAGACATTTGACAAAATCAAGTTCATAAAACTTATGTGTGGATTACTAAGGGATTTCATGGGACTTTATTGATTATAAATATTAAAATAAGAGTATTTTTAAATATTTCGAATGAATGTCCATTTTAATCTATAAGGTCAGATGAGATTGGGCACATTCAGGGGTATGACCTTAGATCATTGAGGTCTATTTTAACTTTTAAAATTGGTCATAGACTATATTTTGTCAATCCATATCTCATGCATTTTCTCATGAATATAGATTATTAAATATGAATGAACCTAAATCAGTCATCTCAGGCCTGACCCTAACACCACAACTGTATAATTTGTCTCTACATCTTTTTGGTTTTCTACATTACAAGTTGTTTTGAAGTAATTTCGTGTTTGGGTATAAGCGACATCATTTTACAAATTTGCAAAATCTTTTATCAAGGGAAAAAACATAGCATCATAGACATTTTATTGTGCTTTTGATAGATTATTTCCTTAAGAACTCAGAAAACAACTGTCTACCTCTGAATGTTCCTTTTCCTCATCTGCAAGTGGCAATTGTTTTTGGTCTGTCCTTGTTCATTTGTTGTACAGAAATTCACACTATGGTCTCAGGCTTTGTTAGCACAGTCTAATGATATTAATCTAATGAGTGTCCAGTCGTGTTAGCATCGTGGTACAGCACTGTAGAATTGTGAATGGAAAGTGTTTCTGGACAACAGGCTGATAGCAAAAAACCCAGGCTCAAATTCACCTGGGTACTGAGTCCTTCCTAAACCATGTGGGGCAAGGAGGATTCCTGAATATATTAATATAAGCATTAGAAAGCTTTTAAAGAAACAAGCCTTTTTGAAACTTGAGCCAACACTTGCAGCTGCTCCCCGTCTTTTGGCTCACGTATTTTTTTTTCTTTCCACTTACTCAAGCTATCTGCTGTGGAAGTGAGTAAATTGACAGATATTAACTGACTAAGGTAAAGCAGCTGGGCACTCCAAACCCTCCCTAGCAACGCTGTGTGAATCACCGTCCTGAACTCGCAGGCGAATCATGATATTTGCTTCTGAGATTTTTCAACACTGGATTATAGTTGCACTCAAAGGTTTCCTTGTGTAATTAAAAGATAATGCTCTTAAAAACTTTAGTAACCTGGGACTCTTCTTCATGCCTTCTGGTTTTCCTTCTTTGCCCAACACACCAATGCACTCTATGCTTAGGCAGACATCATTATAGAAAATATACTCACCATCGTTTGTGAGGTCTTGGAGAATCTATAAACATAGTTACTTTTCAAAAGAATACATGAAAAGAATTAAAAAGGAAATTTTATTTTAATAAGTAGCTCCTTTAAACTTGTATTCATTTTACTGAATATTAGTTAATCAAGTCTGTGTTAAGCACAAGCATGTGGAATAGAAAACCCTAACTGAAGTTGCATTTCAGTAAGAAAACATAAAAGGTTATATAAACCAGATAATTAAAATAAGCAATAATAAGCAAGTTAGATATTGTGATTTATGTTTGTCAAAGTTAAAGCATACAGAAGAGTGATAGAAAAAGATAATGTAAGAGTTCGATTTTACTGAAATGCCAAATTTGAAAGATAGAGGCAAAGACAAGAATAATGACGCTTTGCTCGGTAGCCTATATTAAGACTGCATACACCTGAACAGCAGTAATTAGAATCAGTTAGTGGAGAGTGAGCTATGGGAGGAGGGAAGAGGCGTGGAGTGGAGAAGGTTACCCAAAGGCTAGAAGGAACTTCGGAACACACACACCAAGCAATGGATTTCTAGAGGAAGAAAGCAATACAAAGTTAATTAATAAAACAATCCTGGTTTTAAATGTTTTTCCTCAGAGGAGGACCTTTGTGTTATATGTAAAAAAGCTCAGGACTTCTAATGACTACTGCATAATTTGAATCTCTCTTTCTTATGGTTGTGTGGTCTTAACCCTTCAATTTAGATGTTTTAGATACTAGTAATAATGAGTGATACTAAAAAAGCACAAGGAGAGCCTGAGCAAATTAAAGGTGCAAAATAACTTAACAGTTTTTGAGCTTAATATCTTTTATTTTACATACTCTTTTAATTGGGCCTGGTCACTTAAAAATATTAATAGAATCTTCTAAGAAATTGCTAAGTCATGCAGATACTGTGATTTATGTGGTGCCTTTTAGCTTATTTAAAAGAGCAAGGATTCCTTTGCTGTAGTATCAGGTGCATTGGTAGGTTGATGTCATCCATCAAATTCATTAAGTGACACTTTATAATATGCAACAAGGTTCCCTATTCCTTGTGTGTAAAAATCGATGACCCTGTCAATTGGCAGCCATGGGAAATCAGCCACAGCTACCGCTCCCTGGGTGAGCAGTCTGTTAGTGTAAGCACTGCTCTGTGAAGTGAGAAAAGAGAAACCTGAACACAGTCAGGCTTAGAGTTTGCCTAGTCTACGACACACCTCTTTCTCTGCATTTAAATAACGTTCAGTTTGCCTAATAACTTTCAGATGCTTAATAGTATTGGTAATTTCAACTGTAAACATGCCGTCAAAGCTCATTGGTAATACAATATGAAAAGTGTAACGTTTACATTATTCTAAAATTTTTAGTTAATTGCCTTTGTCTAATCTTATATATTAATTGCTAATTATATTCATGTGTATTTATAGCTGCAGTTACTCTGTTTGCATCCTTTTTCATATTTTTTGAGGAGGCAATCAATTTCCCATCTTCTTCCAATTACATATTATTTGATTGAAGCTGAGTTTTCTTGTTGGAAAGTAAAATCAGGCATTCGCAGTTTGAAGGCATGAACTGTTTGATATGAATTCCATTGATCCAATATGACTTAGTTAAAACATTAATGTTCTCTTTGCTCAACTTTGCTGTCAAGAACAGAAACAATAGAATTTGATAAGCACTTTACAAGATTCTGAATTATGTGTTTTGAATTCTTGAGGAAGCAGACTTTTGTTATATGAGAAAGAGCAATATTTCACAGTTGAAAAAGTATGACTAATTCAGTTCCTGAAATCTTCTTTTTGTTTGTTCTTAATTTATTTTATTATTTCTTAGGAAGTTTTGTACAGCAGATTTTCATTATATTCACCCCCCACTTTTCGAGGATTCACCCCATATTCCATATACACACGCACTGTCCTTTTCTTTCTTTAAAAGATTTCAATTCATTTTTTCCTGTCCATGTCATCTTCCACTGAAGATGTCTCTTCTCAGGGACAATGTGCTTAAAGAAATCTGACTTTTTCAAAACATCTATCAATTGCCAGTAGTCCCTCAATTTGGAGTGGGAAGTCATGTCTACGTTACCTCTCCATGCTGTGATTTCATTTGCCTTCAACCTGTCTAGGTCTTGTATACTATCATATTGTCATTAGTTTCTAAATGTAACTGTCTGGCTGTGTCTGGAGAAGAATTTACTCAAGGTCATCTATCACCTCTGGCTCTAAAAATTTTGCCACCCCTTTTCGACAGTGTTCTGTCCATCACCCTCTAAAGCATAAAGAAATTCCTTGAAGATTCACTAATTTATGGGTGTCAGTATCAGTGATTATAAGATCATGGATTCAGCAGAATGACAGTATGTGCTCTCATAGTGTTTATGAACTCTCCAGCCACAGCTAATGATAGTACCAGCTGTGGGTTTCATCTTGTGGAGCATGCCTTAAATCCAATCTGAAAGCTTTTGGGCATTATCCTTGGTTTCGCCCACTATTTCATCACCAGGCAGATGTAGCCAGCCAGGTTATTATTACGGCTTGCGTAGGCCACAGATGGGTGAGACTGATGATGACTTTTCACTTTCAGTCATATGCCCAGCACCATGCAATGCTGCAAGTCCAGCCAACTTTGATGGCACTCCCTATTCAGTACCAGCTTGCTTCCTCAGATTTGTGGTATCTTCATCCATAAGGCCTTACTGTCAAGTTCTGGAGAGCACCCAAAAACATCAGCAATAAATATAACATTTGGGTTTTTAAAAGACTTCAAAGGCCAACAATTCCAAAAGAGGTAAACCACTCTTGGCATGTGGGCTTTTTTTTTTTTTTTGTTAGCTAGTGGTGTCTAGCAAGGCTGTTGCTGTCCCATTATAGGATAACTTCAATCTATTTACACAGACCCAATTTGTTGGAAGCTTCTTAGTAGTATGTTTCCATATAACCTTTTAAAAGGTTTTTAATAATAGTTATCTATTCCTATATATCTAAGATATTTCAGCATACCAAACATATAACTATTAGCTTCATATTATGTAGTAAATAGAAATCATGACATTATATTCTTTATTATAACTCATAATTTCCATATTAAATAGGCACCTCATTCTAAAGTGAGCATGGATATATGAATTACATAAGTATAGTGTATTTCACTATTCGATCATAATTTCTATAGATAGCAGATTTTACATATTTGCAATGTCTAATAAAGTGAATGGAGTCATGTTCTCTACTCAGCAGTTACACATGATAAACATTCTCACATGATAAAACTATATTATATCACAATTTTGATTATGACATAGAATCAAATTAGCAAAATAATTTTAGATTCCCAGTTTTACACAAACACATCTGTCTATGTGTTTGTTTGTATGTGTCAAAACTTCCATAAGATTTTATCCCATGGACTAGCTCCTGTAACTACCACTAGAGTCAAGATAATAAATAAAGCCCCATGTTTCCTAAGAATGTTGTTCACTATAAGAAGTGCATCACTAGGGCTGGAGAGATGGCTCAGTGGTTAAGCGCATTGCCTGCTCTTCCAAAGGTCCTGAGTTCAATTCCTGGCAACCACATGGTGGCTCACAACCATCTGTAGTGAGGTCTGGTGCCCTCTTCTGGCCTGCAGAGACACACACACACACACACAGACAGAATATTGTATGCATAATAAATAAATAAATAAATAAATAAATAAATATTAAAAAAAGAGATGCATCACTAACAAGAAATACAATACAGTACAAGAGAGACAGTTTAACTGGTAAGAGCGCTTGCTTCCAAGCCTGATGCGGAAATGAGATCAATCCCTTAGACCACATGGTAAAAAGAAATGCTCCTCATATGGTATCATCTCTTCATTACATGTGTGTAATAGCATGCACCTTAGCAAGTGCTTGCACTCATGTGCGCTCACACATGCACATAGACTTTCACACACATACATAGACATACATGCACACAATAAATTAAATAAGTCTAACTTAAATGTAAAAAATATCATTTTCCTGGTGATTTTCTGGGTTTGCTTTTATTTGTAGTATTTTTAAATGTATATTTACTGATATGGTAATGTATCATGGACATTTCTCTTTAGTAGTGGAAGCTTCCCAGTGTTGTGGGTACATATTTTCAACTTGTAAGAAGAGTGGTATGGTCTGTAAAAGCCATTCACTATAAACTTTCTTAAACTCTACTTTTTCTAACATAACATGGTTTCCTTTGCCCTTGTTTTTACCAATTCTCTGGCATTGTCTTTAGACCATCATTGATCAAAGCTTTTAGCTACCACATGACTATAGGTCCATCACCAGAAAAGCCCAACACACTGTGGATTTACATCCATTCTCATCCTGTTATGAGTTTCCCTTAAGCCTCACCAACCCCAATTAATCCTTGAAAATATTACCTGTTCCTTATTTCTAGAATCTTATCATTGGAAAGATGCCTAAATAGAAACATGCAACATTATTCAAACCTTTAGGATTCACTTTCTTTTTAAAGTTCTGTTTTTCAGAAATTACATCATAGTGTTATATACAGAGCTTGGAGTCATGTCCCATGCTGTCCATGTACCATTTACCTAATCATTATTCACCTGTTTCATAATATCTTTGATGTTTTCAGTTTTTATATGATTTATTTGTTCTGTTTGAGAAAGTATCTGCTTTGTTTTATGATATCCTTAAACACCTATGCAGTCAGGCAAAGCTTTGAGCTTCTCATCCTCCTGCCTCCATCTTCCCAGTACTGAGATTATAGACAGGATCTCCTTGTTTGAATTAGTCAACTTCTTAGTACATAAATGATGATGTTATGACTATTCCTAAGAAAGTTTAAGACATTACTTTTTCTTTTTATTTATGTGCACTTGTGTGACTTTGAGTGTGGGTATGTGCACCATATCAATACAGTAGCCCATGGAATTCAGAAGAGGGTGCTAGATCCCCTAGAACTGAAGATATTTGGAGTAGTACCCAAAGTTTGTGATCTGAGAATTAAACTTGTGTCCTCTGCAAGAGCACTAAGTGCTCTTAACTATTGAACCCTTCTCTAGCACGTTAAATAGGTTTATAAGTGAAAATACAATTTCATAATTTTTGGATAAATACTAAAGTAAAAAAAATCTCTGGGCCTGTTATGAGCATATTTTATTTTGTAACTGCAGGATAGTTTTATTATAAGATGACAAGGCATGTTCCAGAGTGGCAGCAACTTTCTTTACAACTATTTAATTTGTGTCTGTCTGTCTGTGTATGTGTGTGTGTGTGTGTGTGTGTGTGTGTGTGTGTGTACATGCACTCACAGACATGCCAAGGTGATTGTGTGGAGGTCTCTAGGGATAGTATTTGAGTCTTATGATTAGTGCAAGCATCACTTGACTGAAAACTCAGACATTTCTCTGAGTTTTCTAGTGCTGTGTAGAGACACCAGGACCACAGCATTTAATTGAGGTGGCAGATTAAGTCTAATCATTTATCATTATGGCAGGGAGCATGGCAGACATGGTGCTTGGTACCTCTTGATCAGAGGGCAAGATGAATGAACTTTGACACTGAGTGAATCTTAAGCAAAAGAGATATCAAAGCCTGCCTACACAGTCACACATTTCCTTCAGTAAGGCCACACCTACTCGACAAGGCCACACCTCCAACTGTTCACTCGCTATGAACTAAGGTGGATTGACCACATTCAAACTATCACACGCAGTTTGTACTTCTTAAATTTCCTTTCATCCAGCAACTGATGGAAGCAGATGCAGAGACCCACAGCTAAGCACTGAGCTGAGCTCCCAAAGTCAAGTCGAACAGAGAGAGGTAGGAGCAATTATATGAGCAAGGCTGTGAAGACCATGATGGGGAGAACCACAGAAACAGCTGACCTGAGCTAGTGGGAGCTCACTGACTCCAGACTGACAGTCAGAAAACCTGCATAGGACCAAATTAGGCCATCTGAAAGTGGGTGCCAGTAGTGTGGCTTGCGCAGGATAACTGGAGGGATAATTCATTAACTCATTAATTTTCACTTCCCTGATAGCTAACTAAATACACTGAACAAATATGCTCTTCTCTTTGCTATGTGTATCTTTTTAGGGGAAGTGCTCAAGTGCTTATTAATTTTGAAATATTTTGTTTTTTTTCATTTGGTTTAAATGTACTTATTTCACGACGCTGCATTTCGTAAAGACAGTTTTCTTCAAAGGTATCCTGTACTTTCGCGATATCAAGACCTTTCCTCCTGTCTAACCCTTTTACTAGTCTCTTGTCTCTGTTTGTCCCTTCTCTACTCATGCCGTGTGTGTGTATTATATTTTATTATGTATCTACATGAAACTTAAAATGTACCAATTAGAGGAAATACGTAATATTTTGTCTTTATTTTGGCTCATTTTTCCTCATGTGGTGGTTTCCACTTTATATATTTTCTAACAAAATCATAATTTTTGTCTTTTAACATATTAGAAAGATTATATGTATACAAAATGTATTTTTGTCCAACCATTTCACTTTTAAAAATTTATCCAGTTGGAAACCTTACATGACACTGGGGTCTCACCGATAGGATCTGATTAGTGGTAAGAGATCTGTAGTAACTGAACATAACATTTAAATGAACTTTACTTTTATAAAGTTTATTATGTGCAACACTCTCTTTATAACAGTGTTGTGAACAAAACTATTTCTAGCATAACAATTCATCATACTAAAGTAAAACGTCTTACCCATCACAGATATGTTCACAGCTTACAATGTGTTTAATTGGATTTTAGTCAATCACTTGCTGGGTTATTTTTGCTCTTTTTTTTTTTTTTGCTGTTTTTCCATGGCTGGGGGTGAGAGCACTTTGTATACTCTATGTGCTAAAATACTGGATATTTGCTTGGCAAATATTTTCTTCCCTTCAGGGTTCTACACAAAGCAAACACTTTTAAGCACAAAAAGAAATAGCTCATTTATACCTTTTTCTTTTCTGTGGTACACATTGGTATCAAGTTTAAGAAAAAGTTTGATAATTCTAGGATCCCAAAGACTTTACACCTGTTTTATTTTCACAAAATGTCCTAAAGAAGCTAAATATGAAGGTGAACCCAAAAAAAATTTATATTTTATATCTATATCCATGAACACTGTCTTGATATTCTTTCCTCCCCATTGTCTCTGAATGTGCAAACACTCAACACTAGTTATTGTAATGCTATTCACTTCCTTATTATGCCTCTGTACACTGCCCCAAATTAGTTGAGCGTCTCTTGTAAATATGTGTACATTGGTTAAGTCAAGGTCTTTGGTTATATTTCACTGGTCTATGACTATTGCTTTGCCAATAGTATAATCTTAATATCTTACTGTAGAACATGCCTAATGTCTGGTAGAGCAATGGCTCTCACTTCACACTCCTTGCCAATATTATTACAGGTGAAGACTGCTATTTCACAGACTGTAGCTTTCCATGTCAATTTTAGAAAGTATGTGCCTACATCTATGGAACCTCAGCAGACATGTGATACAAATTTTATTAAATCAGTCAACACATTTAGGAATGCATGTTTACCACTGAATTAAAAATAAATAGATAGATAGATAGATAGATAGATAGATAGATAGATAGATAGATAGATAGAATGGAAAGGTCATGACTGCTCGTAGATAGTGGAGGATAAAGTTTAATATAAACAAGAGGGCAAACATAAGAAGAGGGAGAGATAGATACACCTGGGAGAGGCCAGAGTGGACAAGACCAGACTAAGCTGGGCTGTGTTGGGGGAGGAGAGGAAGGGAAGCAGAGAAAGGGAACCAGGTGCTGCACCAGTAGGTAAAAGGTACAAAAAGGGTCAGGTATCCAAATGTCTGGATTCTATAGGGAAGAGATCCGGGAGATGGGCATGCTGTCCCTGGGCTGGAGAGTTCAGGGCAGAAAGAGGATGGGGTATGCCAGTCATACCCTGTAACAGGTAAAGACTGAGGGATGCTGGGAGAACCTGGCAGCCTGGTCTGCTTTGATGTATTAAGTAGACATCTCATCTTTGGTCCTGAGTTTGAAACTTAACAATCAAGTTGAGTTATTAACCTCACTGGGGAGGTAATGTGCTTTGTCCCTTGTTTAACTATTGTTTTCTTCACTTGGTTTACCTTCCTAAAATTTCCAATATAAAGAACATGTATTCTGATGAAGTCTTACCAAAAGCCTTCTTAACTATTCTCTTCATTCTCAATATCTGATCTCCTCAGTTTCTCAATTCAGTTGTCACTTATCTTTACACACTGTTCTTTATACTTTTCCCTCTTTCTAGTTTATAATCCAAATATTCTTCTCTCATTTCTGTTTTGTTTCATTTTTTTTGCATCCTGTTTAACATGTATTATACTTAAGATTTTTGCCTAAAACATACTTAAACTTCTTATAAAAGTACTTGACTTTTTGTAGAGTCCTGAACTATTTTCTCTCAATTATATTTTGGGAAGTGGGTATGGAACTATATTTCTGAAAATTAGATTTCAATTTTTTTTGAAATTGTTTTTCAGGCTTATGTTAAATTAAATAAAAAATGCACACTATGCTTGGGAAACATGAAGGAAAAGAAAAAGATTATAAGGGCCAACATTTTTGGAGAAGGGGTGAGGAAAAATATTGCTATCAGGATCTATCAACATTGTGAATAAGTGTACTTGGTTTATACAGCAATAAGGCAATTAATAGCCAGACAAGGTTGGGTCATAAAACAAAGGCAAGTTATAAATCTGAAAAAGGTAGAAGTAGTGAACACATAGGGTTGATAAGGATTGGAAAAATATAAGAAAAGGTGACAGAAGAAAATTATTTAAATACATTGTACATATTCACAGACCTGCCAAAGAACTAACTCAATTTTAAAAAGTTGAATTATTTCAATATTCAAATGACTATGCATTAGGTTCTAGAGATTTCTAGCTACTAATAAACTTTTAAACAATCATCTCTTAAACAATGTGCAAACCTGGCAACTTTGGGGGTGAAGTTACTCTTCTAATTCTGGGGCAGGGGCAACTGAAAGTACAGTAAGCAGTAGTAAATAATTAGATACAGTATTTTTCAATTGTGTTGCCTATCTAAATTTTATGTACTACTACACATAGGATAATTGTGTTAAAGCAAAAATCACTATGTGATGGACTGTTTGAGACTTCTGTTAATTTTAAGTATCCATCAGGTTATCTTTTTGAGACCAACATATTTTACTGATGTCTTAATATTTCGTGTATTCATAGAGATATATAGCGAAATTATCATTTTATAGGTGTTTCGTTCTGTTGTTTTGTTTTTTCACATTGCTCTCTCTTCCTCCCCTACCCCCTTTTTTTAAGACTAGGTAGCTTGTTACACAGGCTGACCTAGAACTTCCAGGCTAGCAATGGATGATTAAACCTGTTGATCCTCCTGCTACCACTTCCAGAGTCCTAGGATCAAGGCCTGCACCAAGCAGGATTTACTAAGGCATTTCACCCCTTTATAGGTCATAATATCAGATGGAGTTTCACTAGGCTGAAACGATCTTTTCTGCATTTCGTTTCTATGTCATTAGGACACCTTATATCTTTGCTGTTTCCAGCTTTTCTTCAATGTCATCCTTTTTGTGTTCCACGCTAGGAATGGTGCCTAAAATCATTTCAAGTGCCGTAGTCAGATGCTGAGTCCTTGATTCCCTTTTGATTACATACATAGAAATAATCCAGGATAACTTGCCATTTTGCTTCATCTCTATCGCAGATACCTTGAATTAGGACTCAGACAGATTTTAAGACCATGTTCTGTCTTATACACACTTTTGAAAAAGTTTTTCTTTTATTGAAAATAGCACATATTCATCCAATATATTGTGATTGCAGATTCACCTCATGTTGACCAAGATTTCTGTGCTGCCTGGTCCCACAGTCTTTCAGTTCCAAAGAAACACAGAAAGGAGTACATTAATTATAAACTGATTGTCCCAGTAATTCAGGCTTCTTATTGATTAATTTTTATAACATATATCAGCCCATAATTCTTGTCTGTGCTAGCCATGTGGCTTGGTACTTTTTCAGCAAGGCAGTCATATCTTGCTTCCTCTGTGTCTTGGTGAAGGCTACAGACTGAGTCCTCTTCCCAGAATTCTCCTGTTCACATTGCCCCACCACTACTTCCTGCCTGGCTATGGCCAATCAGCATTTTATTAAAATACAATTGGCAGGGTACAGACCATTGACTCACAGCAACCTCACCCAATTCCCCTAAGGTGTTCCAAATCTCCCCCTTCCCTGCAAGCCAAATCCACACCCTCTCTGTTTCTTCCTGGGGAGGGGCTAGGCATCTCAAGAATAATAATAAAATAAGATATGAAAGCAAATAATAGTAGAACAAAATGACCAGACAAAAAAAAGGAAAAGAGCCAAAGAAAACGCAGAAGAAACACATGTAAATGCAGCAGTACAAGCCTTTTTTATAATACACAGGAATTCAAAAATCACAAAACCTGAAGCCATCATATAAATGCAAAGGACAGTTGGGCAGTGGCACACGTCTTTAATCCCACCATTCAGGAGGCAGAGGCATGCAAATCTCCGTGAGATTGAGGCCAGTGTGGTCTACAGAAGCTACTTCCAGGACAGGCTCCAAATCTACAGAGAAACCCTGTCTCGAAAAACTTTGTAGATAGATAGATAGATAGATAGATAGATAGATAGATAGATAGATAGATAGATAGATAGATAGATAGATAGATAGATAGATAGATAGAGATAGACAGACAGACAGACAGACAGACAAATAATAAATAAGTGCAACGGATGTGTAAATGGAGAAAAATGAGACAGAGAACCTCCAAAGATGCCATTTAGCTACTTTTGTGTTGACCATCTACTGCTGAGCATATTTCTTGCACTTAGGAGTAGTTTATATCACCAGTGAGAGTCCCTTGGAAAAAAAATATTTTTTCATTTGTGAGTGGTTATCTTTGGAGATAGGTTCTGGGGTATATTTGGGGCCTTATATCTACCACTCTTCTCAGTGCTGGAAAATCATCTGGTGCACTTGTTTTATGGACACACCTTTTTCCCTCTGAGTATATCCCTTTAGAATTCAAGAACAGGGACAGGAAGCATGACTTAGTGATTAGAAGTACCTGTCACTAGTTCCTATCACCCAGACAGTGGCACAAACTTTTACAACTCTAGTTAAAGGGGATACAGTGGTCTTTTCTGGCCTCTAAAGGCACTTTACACATACATGGTGCATACAGATACATGCCAGCAGAGCATTCATACACATAAAATAAAGGGAATCAAATATTGAAACGAGGTATTCAAGAACACAAATCTTAACATAGTTGCTTAAAGAATAAAGTTGTAATATTTCCCATGTGACAGTAAATCTGAGAAGGGCAAGTGGACATTCAGGACACATTGATATAAACCTCAAACTTACATTTTTATTCCACTCTTAGAAACATGTAACTTTGACCTCCAAATGCATGCTCACATTTTAATTTAGGAAAAGAAGGTAGGAAGATATGACAAATTCGTATTAATTAATTCACTTTAGCCCTACATCATGAAGTTTCCTTATAGCTACTTGACAATTGTCAGTGCTCATGGATAGTCAATTGACAAAAATGCCAGAATGGAGAGTTTAGTAATTTTGTATAGACATTATTTACCCCTAAAAATGTAGACAGTCATTTTAGAGAAAGATGAGATAGTGAGTGGGCAAATAGGATTACGTTTTTCTTAATTTATATGCATGACAAAATCTAACAGAGGGCTTTGGGGACACATAATATACAATAATGTAATATGCTTATGAGTAGCTTTAACTATAAAGACAAAGAAAGATGCCCAAAGTCTTGAGACTTTTATATTTGGCATACCATGTGTATTAAATCAAGATTTTATTGAGTAGCAATTTCTCTCTAAAGATGTGTTCCATATCTTCTACTCCAGTGATTCCCAATATAGTAGTATGCATGAAAATCACTTGGGAAGTTAATTGAAATGAGAAGCTCTGTATCTCCACTACACATTCCAACTCAAAGGGTCTCAGAGGGGTCTGCATTTTAACAAGAAGCCCAGCCCTTTTCTGATGCAGGTGGCTGGCAGCCTCACTTCGATTCCGAGGAGAAAGCCCCCAGTAAGCACACCTGCACACAATTTAATGTGCATTTATTGAGGACCTGCAACACAGTCTTCACTAGACGCTGTGTGGAATCTAATAAAAATCAAGACCTGGATCCTCCTGCTACGGAATTGACAATGAAGTGGAATACAGACCCGCTTCCACTATTTTTTTTAATAACACCCTACAGAGGAGCTAATAGCAGAGCAGGCCCACTCTTTTCTTAGCACCTGTCACTATTAATACTTACATATCTTTTATCTAGTCGAATAATTATTGCTTTACCACCAGAACTTAAGCACCAGGATTGTATATAAGATATGGTTTTGTTTTGTTTTGTTTGTATCATTGAAGTCCCTTAAATAGCAAAATGCTTTATAGTTACTAAGAATGAAATACAAAATTTTAACAGGACAGTGTGTTCTCTGTCCACAAAAGGAAAAGGAAAACGTAGTAACTGGGAATATCAAAATAACAACAACCAAACACAAAAACTAAACACATAAGGAGTTAGCAGTTCTTGCTCTGGAAGTCTGAAGATTCTGAAAAGGAGAAAAGAATTGTTGAGTCCAAGATAAAATGATCAAAACTGTGGATAACATCAATGCACATGGCCAACAGGGGTACAAACAATAGTAGAGTCTCTCGTGATGCTTTTGAAAAGGAAGCTTCCTTTGTATTGCTATTGTTCACATCTTTTTTGAAGCAGCCATTTCCAGGACAAACAATTTCACAAGAGATTCCCTGGTGTTCTAGAATGTGGAAGGGGGAAATGATACACCACCCCATATGAAACAAAGAACTACAGGCAACTAATGACTTCTGAGAGAGGGAGACTTAGCTTCTTCCAGGGACGTGAGCCTTATTAGGTGTCTAACACAAAGTAGTTGTTCCTGAAATCATAACACACATGAACAACAAAAATGGACTCAGAAGGATCACATTTTGATATTTGTGCTTATCAGGGTACAACATTGGTAATTAAAGAAAAAGAAACCATCAATTTGAGAGTAGGAGGGGCTCAGGAGGAGTTGGAGGAAGGAGACCTGTAGGGCTAGAGGGGGGAAACGGTAGTGGGGAAAGGAGTTTTCGTGCTATTTTTTTCTGCCTTGTTATAAAAAGAAAATCAAGTATGACACATGACAAGGTTAAATGGTAACAATTACTACTGATCTTTATTTACGCTAATGTAATAATAGTGATGCTTTTATACATGAAAAAATACTTAGGATGCAAATTTTTATCCATATCTAAAATCATGTAAAGTGCGGCGTCTAAATACTTTGAAGCTCTTTCAAGTTGTACACACACGTATTCAGACTTCAAAATTTAGAGAGTGATTTTTTAGAAGAATCCACACTCATCAATCAATGATCAGCCAAATATTCCATTTGCAGATTTAAAATATTGTGTGAGGCTGTTTGCCTCGTGTTGCAAGCCTAATACCCTGAGCTTAACACCCAGGAAAACATGTAAAAATGGGGAGAAATAACTGCTTTTTCAAAGCTGACACCAAAACTCCTTTCCTGCATCTGCCCTGGTCTCTCTCTCATTTTTCTCCCTCTCTCTGTCTCTCAGACACAGTCATACATACATCAGACAGACATACAATAAAACAATCATAAAAAAATAAAACTTAGACATTTAAAAGACAATGATGTTAATATATAGTAGTTATTAATGCTTTGGGCTCAATAAGATATTGAGCAATATTTTGTTTTAAAATACCTAGGACATTTGATGATTTTTATCTGTCTCAAAAGTCAATAATACAAAATGTTTCCATGCTTTCCTTGAAAATTGAACAGTTGAGTTGGTAAATAATAGAAATTATATATCATTTATTACAAAAATATCATTCACAGTATCTTGCTTTTTACTTTTTTCTCTTCTCTCATAAAAGACAAATTGAAAGATCAGACTCATCCCAAAGATGGTGAAAATGATAAGAGAAATTAAACCTATAATCTGATGAAGAAAATTAAGGACACAATATATATGGTAATATGTATGGTTAAGAGAGGTAATGACAAATGGGATAAAATGAATACTATGTATAAATACTTATGATGGCAAGACATAAAAGAGAACGATTTATTTCACCTGGCTAAGGGATTATAATAAAAAATGATTTGATGTATTACAGAGATAAAAGTTTACATACCATGAAAAATGTTACTGTCATTGAGAGCAATTAGATAGAATCCTCTTTCCTGTAGGCATGAGCACTGTAGATGCCCTCAACCCGCAGGATATAACCTTAAGTATCTGACAGGTAGAAAAAACCATTTTATAATGCCCTCATTCCTGATCTAAGTAGGACGTCTTAAGAACTTGAAAACATGTAATGATCCATGAAATAGGAAACCTTATTGCTGTAAGTAGATTATTTCATAGACTCTGCAAAGATCTGTGCTTGAGACTTGCATTTGCTTCCTAGATCAAATATCTTTAAGTCAAATGTTTTTTTTTTCAAACCAAAACCTCCTTTCAGAACCTTTTTTGATGAGGAAGATTGGAGAGATATAATTTTTTATAAACAATCAAAGATTGAACATTGTTTTTATTTCAATTCAGGGGTCTATATCTTTTATTTCTGTACACAGCTCAGTTATTTCTCCACATTGAATAAAATCAGGCTGTGCGGCTGGCAGAATGCAAGTTCAAGTTATTAATTATTGGTTTTAGATTTCTCACTGATCTATAGAACATTGATATGAACAAAAAATGTTATGTGTTTGAGATAAAACCCAATGTTTACCATATCATTTTTATTTGATTTCCACGTACACACATTTACAAACAACAATCTCTGTCTTTCTTTCTCTCTTTTTCTCTGTCTCTCACTCTGTGTCTCTCTATCTCTGTCTCTCTCTCTCACACACACACAGACACACACATACACACACATATACATGCACAAACACTTTCATGTTCTTGTCATCTAAGTTTATTTCTCATTCACCCTCATTCATACAATATTTTATGTTGAATATGGTAAACCCACCACAAATGATTCATTTATACATAGCACACACAATATTTCAAAGTTTTAAAAATATTTCACAATGATGTATAGGTTAAGCTTACCTGAGCTATGAGAGCTCACTGACTCTGGAATGATACCAGGGGAACCTGCATAGGACCAATTTAGGCCCACTGAATGTGGGGGACAGTTGTGAAGCTTGGGCAGTCTGTGGAGTCACTGGCAGTGGGACCAGGATTTATATCTAGTGCTTGAATTGGCATCTAGGAACACATTCTTCTTGGAGGGATATGTTGTTCAACCTAGATATAGGGGGGAGAGCCTTGGTCTTGCCTGAAAGTCAAGTGTCAGAGTGTTGACCCCTTTCTGAGATAAGCATTCCTCAAATGTGAGGTAGGGTGAAAGGAAGGATAGAGCTGGAGGTGGTTAGGGAGTGTGAAAGGGGATAGGTATAAAATGAGAAAAGAATGCATTTAAAAATTTCTTAATAAAAATAATTTAAGAGTAAATATTTAGCTTCTTGCTGTGGCTTAACTTAAATGAATGAGAAAAATCTAAATACAACCAGCAATGTAAACAGTAAAATTGAGAGAATCTGTTTATTTCAAGGGAGATGCTATAGGCTCATGAAAATGATTTCTTTTACAATATGTGAAAGAAAAGGCAAAGAGAATCTCTCACATTTCTCAACTCTTTGAAAAACTAATGAAAATTATATAAGAATTGACATTATAGTTGGAGTCAATTATGTGTTATATTTGAACATTTTTCTTGTATTCAAACAGTTTCTCAAGTTTATACAATAAAAATAAGTCTTAATATTTTGTCTCTATATTAAAATGTTTAGAACATATTAAAATAAATATCCATCTCTAGATTATAATTAGTATTGGACATAAACATATTCTATACTCTTAAGAAACATATGCATACACATACATTCATCATGTGCTATAGGGTGGGCATAGAAGTTCTACTGTAGGAAAGTTGTCCGCTTACTCTGATGCTCCTAAAATCATGTTATTACCAGAGTAATGATACTTACACGTATTTTAGTAACTCTGAAACATTGCTTCAATTGCAGAATTTAGAGGTGTCTATTATTTTAGAAATATGTGTTTCCTATATCATCAGAAGGCTGTTAGTTGAGAAAATAGATGGCTTCAATCTGTTCTAAGGCTCAGAGAATTCAGCTACAGCTGTTTGCACATTTGCCACACACCAATCCAATGGTCATGAGTCCCTTTGGCGGACTGTCTTTAGACTTTAATTAGGCAATTACATATCCAGTGTAGCCGGCCTTCTGCTCATCATGAGTTCCCAGACAGATATAATCATGGTGCTTTTAGCCATCTACCCATCCTCCTCCATTTTCTTTCTCATTTTGGAGTACTTAAAATCAATCGAAATTTATTTACTTAATCAGTGCATTGTTGACCTCATCTTTAACCATCTATGAAGTTCAATGTACATCTTGTTGATATCAAAATTTTGATGAGATGTGCTATTTTTATTTTTTCCAAATGATATCATTATATCCTGTTTATTTTTATCTATTTTTAAAGTTATACTGACCCCCTTGTAATTGTAATTTTTTATGTGCATCATTTTATTTTTTTTTCTTTAAACACTTAATAACTTATATGTTTTAGTAATTAGTAATAAACCTTTACCTAGCAGTATGCTACTATAACAGCAAAATACAGTTAGAATTCAAGAAGTAAATCAGAATAATCATAAATATATCTTAGGGCATTATGGTTGATCAAAGTAATGAAGCACTGTGTTTCTGAGGGTACCACAACTTCTGAATTCATCAACTTTATTAACTTTATTCATCTCCAAAGCACATACAACAACTTATGCTTTTAACTCAGCTGTTGTTTGGTTTCTTGAGTATGGAAGAGAATAAACATGTACTCACTGATGATAGAAAATTAATGACAAATTCTTTAATGATTCCACCACAATCACACCTGATGCATTGATGACTTCAGTGGGCTGACTTAGAGGGTGACGGGTGACTCACATGCTGCCTTAGAGCTGAAAAGTCCCAGTCAGCCTGGGTGATGACTCACTAAAGAGGCCACCCTAGGGCTCTCCACAGGACAGGTGGGCTGCTCAACTGCTCTGAATCTCCTCTGCCCAGCAAGTGTTTACTGCTGATGGAACCTTGTGACTCATGAGGTTTCGATTTTCTGGGACTTCTGAATCTAGTTTTCTTCTGAGTTCTGTGAGTCTCCCTCTTCTCTCCAGGAACAGATGTTTCTACCTGAGGAAACAGGTACAACACCTGACAATGGTGACTATGACAGAAATCGTTTATGATGTTGAATATTACTTAATGCTCTGCTCTAAATGAATACATAGGTAGACATCCATACACATAGGCATGGCCTGCAAAGATTAGTGTGGTATGATTACAAGTTTCAATTTCATATTCTACTTTGCTTCCTCTGTGTAAAGGTTAGGAATGGGGCTGTCATTCACAGGGTTATCATTAACCTTAAGAAAATTGGACAGAAGCTAAATTCATGAACATTTTGTGACAAATACTTTTATGAAAAGAATATGTTAAAAATTAAAGATTCATATCAGGTAAGGGTATAAAGGAAATAAATGTCAGTCACCCAATATATTTAATAAAAGCATCTATATTATCTGTGAAATTGTCACCAGTGAAGTTTGTTTCTTTTATCAACAAAATGATGCTGCAATTCTTTCTGCCATCACTGTTGTTAAGGTCCAAGCATTCTTTCCTTTCATGCAACATGACTTACTTCTCTGCCTTCACATTGGAAAACTCAGAATAAACTTTCAAGCACAAAGGTAATTATGAGAAACCACTATCTTCTTTCTCCATTTTCATTAAACTTCTGATCTAAAGGAAAAATATTAATAGGATGATCATGCATCTAGCATTAAGGATATCATTTTGGGGATGAAATGATTGAAAAACTTACATGTAATTAGACGTGGGTTTTTCTGATTCTGCCTTTAACTGTCACAGAGATCTCATAATCTAGAATTTCTTGGGATTTTTTTTATTAAAAATTTCTGCCTTCTCCCCTCCTCCCTTTTCTGTCCCCCCCCCACTCCCCACGCTCCACTCCCCTCCCTTTCCCTCTCCAGTTCAAAGGGCAGTCAGGGTTTCCTGGCCTGTGGGCAGTCCAAGGTCCTCCCCCCTTCATCCAGGTCTAGGAAGGTGAGCATCCAAACAGGCTAGGCTCCCACAAAGCCAGTACATGATTTTAACATTTAAATTTTGTTACATCAATTGCTTTCATACTTATAAAAAATTTATCAATAACTAAAAGCATTCTAAAATACATCATCTATTTAGTTCTTAGGATTTTAATGACTATATTATAGCATTTATGGAGCTATTTGGAGATATGAACAGCAATTTTACCTTTTGGATTTATAACGAATGTTTTAGTACATAAAAATAATATAATTTGTCAATCATCGTAGTGAAAATGTTTTGGGGGGAGCAAGGCTATTCTTTTAGTTCTCTTAGACTTAAGGGGGTTTCTATTGCTATGAGAATGAAATATTTATTACAGATATACAATTTTACTTATAACTTAATTATTTTAATAGTACTTAATAAAATATGAAAAAGATTATATAGGTAACATATTTTAATTACACATATTATATACCCCTGTACTCACATGTCCATATCCACACATAGATACACATATTTAAAATTAAAAGAAATATTATATACATTCTGAATAAATATATTCTGAGACTAAACATTTGAATGACTTTTCCTACACAGTTTTTCAATGTATGTGTTTGTATGTGTGTGTGTGCATGCAAGCACATAAATTAGAACTATAGGAGGCAATAAGAACTCTTTCTATTGATATAGAAGACCTGAAGTTGGTTTTCCAATGATAGTCTACATTTAAGTCAGCGAGTGAAAGTTTTCAAAATTACTTTCCTATGGCATTAATGAAATTAAGATTTGTTTAAAAGTACTTTAATATTTTAGTATATATCTTTTTTAAAAAATCTTTGTCAAGCATAAAGAGTAGGCCGTGGGAAATATATATGATTCCCAGTTGATGTAATAAGTATTCTAAATATGTACATTTCAAGATAAATCATCTTTAAATGATTAGAGATGGAAGTTTTTTTTTTACGGGCTTTTATTGATTTGGTTTTTCAATATAAGAAATTATGTAAGTCACTCTATATTTCATTATTAACGGGATGTTTCTGCAGTCAAGCCAGACTCATTTGTTGAAGTTTAGTGCCACCACTATTACATCTAATGATATCTTCTTACCAATGAAATCACTCACAGCAGAGAGTAGAAAGAAGATCAATGAACTTGGATTAGTGTACATCACCAATTAATGATTGTGACAGTGAGAATTGAAATTTATTTAGCATTTATACTTAGTCATTGGGATTTAATAGAAGTATGTCAAATATTAAAGATATAAACTTTAACAATCTGATGCTTGCACATGATAAGTTACACTTAAAACTGGTATTTAAGAAAGTTACATATATATATATATATGTATATATATGACATTACATAAGAAAACTAGTTGATACTTGAATAGAAAGCAATCCCTTTAGAAATATTTCTTATGTTTTTACCAAGGATATCATAAGCCTCAAATTCAAGTTGAAATATAAGTTTTAGATTTGGAACTCGTAATTCTTAACAGATTCTTGTCGTATTCAAATGTATCTAATTTAATTATAGTTATGAACCAGTTACATAGAATGTCATTAATGATCATTTTGTTTAAAAGTGAAACTTCATTATAATAATGTCTATGAGAATTCCTTCAAAGACAAACAGGTTTGGGATCCTTTGAGTGGGGTTCTGAGATTCACCCGCTGCTAGATTTTGCCTGCACTCTGCTTTTTTCTAGGTTACCCTTGGGTTTTTCGTTCTGAGTATGGAAGCTAGAGGCTTTATAATTATAGTAGTAGATTTGGTGCTGTCATGGCCACCTATCTGTATGAGATCAATATGGTCCTGTTTCTATGACTGTGTGGGGATAATGAGAATTCCATGTCTGATGCAATTCCTGAGAGGAAATAATTAATTATTCGAAGTGTACCCTGGCGACTAACCTGATGAAGCTTAGCGATGTCATTAACGGAGTTCTGTTTAGTGATTAGATTATCAATACAAAAAAATAGCGTACTGCTTTCTAAAAATAAATTATGTTTCCAATTAGGAGAACAGTATCAATATGCAATTGTCAATATAGCACACACATTGAGAATGAGGGCATCTCTGGGGTACTTTTCCTTTTGTTCTGGTCTCAAGTACTTTACTAGAATGTTTTAATTTTTAATTCTTGGAGAATTTCTTGCATGCCTACAATGTATCAATGTATTTCAGTCATTTCTACTCCCCGTACCTCTGCTCTCACAGTGTTCTACTGGTAATCCCTGGCAACTTTGTGGGGTTTTTTTTCTTAAATTTAAGTAACTGCGTCATTCAATCAATGTTGTCAGTTGTTAAAGGATAATTCCCTACAAGTCAGCAATGTCAATGGCTCCCCAGTCTTCCTTCTGTAGCAGCCAACAGTTTCCATAGATACCCTGCTAGTGTGGGCTTATGTGCCCACTTCTGTGTTCATTCTCGAACTCTGTCTTCATTGACCCCATATAGGCCTTTGACTGACAACCACAGACACTTTAGGAGGGGAACATTCTTTTCATTTATAGAAAACACTACTTTATGCCAACTCTCCCTGAGAACTTTCATTCTTATAGGTTTTCAGGCATCCTTCCTCAAGTATATTTTAGCCTTGGCACATAAGGGTGTGGAATGTGTATATACATATTATGGAATATATGTGATATACACATATACGATATATCATATGTGTTATATAATATATAACTGTAATATATATGCAAAATCACATATATAGTTGTGTTATATAAGTAATTGTGATATATAAATGGACTATATGTGATATATAGAATATATATGGAACTAAATATAATAAAAGCTATTTACAGCAAGCCAACAGCTAACATTAAATTAAACGAAGAAAAACTTAAAGCCATCCCACTAAAATCAGGGACATGACAAGGATGTCCACTCTCTCCATACCTCTTCAATATAGTGCTTGAAGTTCTAGCGATAGCAATAAGACAACGTAAGGGGATCAAGGGGATTCGTATTGGAAAGGAAGAAGTTAAGCTCTCGTTATTTGCAGATGATATGATAGTATACATAAGCGACCCCAAAAACTCTACCAAAGAACTCCTACAGCTGATAAACA